>NC_061771.1:0-300000 GCF_022458985.1 Mugil cephalus | reverse complement strand
AGATGGGATGGTTGATCCCCACCATAACTCTACTAAGGACCAAGCTCCAGCAACTCCAGGTCATCTCCAAGTTCTGTGAGCTGTTGATTGCTGCACTTCTTTCAGGCCATAAAAAACGCTTTGGAGAGATGCTTGCAGATCCAGAGCTGATAGCTGCAGCCATTCTAGTTCCCAGATTTAAGACCTGCTGGACAAGTGACAAAAATATCCTCAAACTTGATAAGTGTCTCACTTCTCAACTTCTCCTCAACACATGTAATTTCTATGGAGACAGTGAAATGAGTTTGAAATGACATTTAATGACACACACACACACACACACACACACACACACACACACACAAAACACAACACTATTCAATACACAGTTACAATACTGTCAAATAGTCTAAATTGTCATGATTTTTGTTTTTTATTCCTCAGGCTTTAACTATATCAGAAGCCACTTGGAATGTTGGGCCGAGAATCACGTCAGTGAGGGCTCCCAGTCATCTGAGGAAGAGCACTGCCTTGAAGAAGACAGGCCCTCTTGGAAGAACCCAGCAGTTGGATGTGTACCTGGGTGCCAGCTATCACTTAAGCTTAATACACACACCCTGCTTCAGCAGCCTGTGAAAGACTGTTTAGTGTTGCAGGGCTGACCTTCAGGCCAAGAAGAGCATACATTGGCTCAAAGAACTTTGAGAACCTGCTGCTTTTGCGACTGAATAAAGCCTATTGGTAACTATTTGTTGCATGTTCTGTGCTTGACTGATGTAGATCCTGATGTAGAAAGTGTTTGTTATATCTTCTAGTTAGATTTGACATCGTTTCCATTATAGAATTGAGCATAGGTCATACCTATATATATATATATTACATTCCAATAAAGGTTATTGATAACATGCCTCTGAAGTTTTACTTTTTGCACCATTACAATACTTATAGGCAACTAGTCATCATATCTTCTGCTCCATGAAACACATGTCAATGTTCAGTACTACACATATACGGTTCTTTAATATATTTGTATTGTACTAAAATGTGTTCATTTTCAATTGGCATATATGCGGCTGAGACAGGTAGCCTAGTGCATCCCAAATTTTTCCACATTTAACATTTACATTTTTGTTTTACGTTTATAATATGCATCGCCTGCCTTGTACTTGTAATCACTGTTACGATTTTAATGGTGGGGTATTTAGATAGAGACAGATTACTGTCTGGCTGTCCAAGTAGCTCTTTAAAAAGCCTCCAATTGATTCAAAACACTGCAGCAAGAGCACTGACAGGAATTAGCAAGAGAGATCATATTACTCCAGTATTAGCTTCTCTTCATTGGCTCCCTTTAAAATCTAGAATTGAATTTATATATTCAATACATACAAGGCCCTGAAAGGCCTAGCTCCATCATATCTGAAAGACCTCATAGTACCATATTGTCCCATGATCTCAAAGTGCAGGTGTACTTGTGGTTCCTAGAGTTTCTAAAAGTAGAATGGGAGGTAGAGCCTTCAGCTATCAGGCTTCTCTCCTATGGAACCAGCTCCCAGTTTGGGTTTGGGAGGCAGACACCATCTCTACCTTTAAGGTCAGGCTTAAGACTTTCCTTTTTGACAAAGCTTATAGTTAGGGCTGGACTTAACCATCCCTTAGTTATGCTGCTATAGGCCTAGGCTGCAGGGGGACGATGCACTGAGGACATGTCCTCTCCTCTTTCTTCTCCGGCTCCTGTCCTCTAACATCTTATCATTTTATTTTCTATCTCTTATAATTTACTAACCACTGTGTCTTACTCTCTCCCCTCCGCTCCCCTCCCCCTCCATCTTCTTGTGAGGGTCTCTGGTCTGGAGTGCTGAATATCTGACCTGTGGAGTTCTAAGCTACACCTGCTGTCGTGGTCTCATCAACCAGCCCAGTCTTCATGGTCTGGAGTGCTGTGTATCAGACCTGTGGAGCTCCATAAACTACATCTGCCCCAGTCATCATGGCCTCCTCCAGTTGTCCACTCCTACCTAGATGAACAATTCACCAACCTGCCCATGATTCCTGTTATACTCACAAACTGTCACAGATCATCAGCTATGTGTTATATTACTAGACCCTACATGTTTCCTTCAGCTTGATTCAATTCAATTCAGTTTTATTTATATAGCGCCAATAACAATACAAATCGTCTCAAGACGCTTCACAAAAACCAGTCTGCAACCTCCAGAGCAGCCTGAGGGCGATGGTGGCAAGGAAAAACTCCCTTTTAACAGGAAGAAACCTTGAGCAGAACCCAGCTCACATGGAGGGACCCATCTGCCGAAGGCAAGCCGGGTAGAGACAGAGAAGATAGAGAGAAAAGAAGAACAGGAGAAACAAGATAAACAAACTTCTGTCATAGATACATACATACATGTATGTATCTATGTAATTGAATTGAATTGAATTGAATTGAATTGAATTGATACTGGCCCGTATTTACTTGATATCGGATCGATACCAAAATATGCAGTATCGCACACCACTGAACTATACCGGTGGGCGGGTCAAAACTGTTGATACAGTTCTGATTGGCTGATCTTATGTGATGCATTCAGGGTACAGAAAAACATGGGAAACATTGGAACTAGGTGAAACCAGACATACGGTTTTCTCATTAAACGAAACAATTAATAAAACATTAATTTGCTTCCCTTTTCTTTTTCTTATTCGGTTATGTAGCCCGATACATTAAAGTGGTTAAATATGTGTTTAGTTAATTTTACTAGCAGGGCATACCTGATTAAATAAAGGTTAGAATTATAAGGCAGACAGATAGATCTTTATTGTCATTCAAAATACCCGCAACAGGTGCACGCATGAATGAAATTTCGTTGCAAAAGGCTCGAACAGTAGCACCTGAGGCACAAATATTTGGACATATTTTAAATAAAACTGTCTAAAACAATACAGCCATAAACACAACAGTGATAAAGTTATGACAATGATAAAGTGATTAAAAAATACAGTGTGCAAAAAATATATATATTATATATTGGTATGATTGTCTAACACTGCTATTTTACGCGTCTAGCTACTGCTTCTCTTTTTGTTCACATAAAACTGTATGTGCAAATATCAACGGCCAATCAAATCGGAAGTGTGCCTAATTTTCCTTCAAATTAAAACATAAAAATGTGTGTTTAGCCTACTTCCTAACCCAGGTTGTCCTTATTTCAATATCCATAACTAATATATATCTGGGATGTGTGAATGTTTCAATTTTCCACTTGACTAATTGCACATTTGTCTGAAGAATCAGGCACTATCCATTCAAAGATTTTATTGTGAAAGTTTTGGCGAGGAGTATTATTGTCATAGTCCTGTACCTGTATAGCCTTGTGTGCTCGATGTTGTGAGCAAAAGCAACCGAAGACGAGTTTTGTATTGTTTTTGTTTTGTTTTGTTTTGTTTATTTTGTTTTGTTTTGTTTTGTTTTTGTTTTTGTTTTTAATACAAAACAACCATTTAACCGCCTTTTGTAAACCGTTTAGAGTGGGAGCTGCGTCCCCGCCAGAGGTTTTCTGTGGCCTTCGGCTGAAATCAGTCTGGAAATGGCACTATTTCCTGTATAGTAATCGTGGGGACACATAAACAACAATCCGGTAATTCCTACTAAACGTTAGCTTGTTATCCGCGTATTTCTTAGGTTGTTTGACAAGATGTCAGTAATTAAGCACTTCAAGATGATCTTGAGTGCTTTCAAAGATTTTGCCCCTGTTCTCACAAGCGGGGTTCTCACAGTGGCGTTCGTATCGTGCATTTTCTTTGTTATCCAAATATATTTCAACTTAACCCGAGGCGTATTCAGCGTTGGAGCCAGTGTTTTTCAACATGGACACATCCACAGACTCTTCATGTATCCCCTTTACCACAAAACCTTTGATCAGCTTGTGTTGAACATCACAGCCCTAGTGTTTCTCAGTGGCAGTTTGGAGAAAGGTGTTGGCACAGTCCGTTTCCTGTTGTTCTTCCTTCTACTCTCCACCACCACAGGTTTGTTTTACAGTTTCCTGGATCTCCTGCAGAATGATTATATCCAAGGTCATACAGAGGGTTTGGTTCCTGTCACGCTGGCCTGTGTGGCTCTAACTACCATGCACACAAAAATGAACAAAAGTTTCTTGTGTGGATTCAGTTTCCCCTCCATGGCTCTTCCTTGGGTGTTCCTCATAATAACTAGTGCTCTCATCCCCCACAGTGTACTGCCCTTTAATATCATAGGCATTCTGACTGGGTGGATGTATGGTAGGGGGTGGTTTTCCATTCTGCACATGTCTGAGGCCAGAGCTGGAGCTGTGGAGAAAATGATGCCTTTCAGGTTGTTGAGGAGCATTACCACAGTTGTGTTTGTTCCTGCTTCCACAGAGGAGAAGAGGAAGATCCTCCTTCCAAAAATCAACCTCACCCCTGCATCTTACCCAGTCCAGATTTATGCCCCATTGTCCAGCATGAACACTGCTGATATCACAGCTAAGATGCATGAAGGTTGGCCACACTCAGCTATTTCCTTTTCCAGTTCCACACCACTTCCTAATATTCATGGACATGGACAAAACTTCACGTCACAGACAATATCCAATGTTCAACCATAACCATGGTCATGGTTTACCTCACAGCATTCTGGTATGAGCGGTATCTGTATACTACTCATTTTACCAGACGTGGATTCCAGCAGCATTATTGGATTGATCATTGCAATAAGGATTCAGAAGGAAAGGGCAAGACTTATTGAAGAAACAAGAGTTTGTGTGAATCATAGAGTGGAGTGGACTCATTGATTTGAAGAACGTGTACAAACTGATCACCAGACAAGACTGATGGTGATGAAACTGAGAATGAAGCAAAACTGACACTTTTCGAAAACAGAGACAGAAATATTCCAAATTGACCTTGGAGGACTGGAGACAGTGTGCAAACCTCCCTTACCGAATTTACATCTAAGTGACAATGTGTTTCTGCCTGGCTGTATAGTTTCATGAAGTTTCTTTGTTGTTAAAATAATATGGGTGTCTTGTAAATCTAATATTTAACATTTACTATGTTTTATTTCTACCAATAAACTTTTTCATATGATAATCCCTGATTGTTGCAGAAAGGTAGTGAAGCTCCTGTTTTATGTTTCAGTCCAGTAGAAAGTGGCGATTTGTTGTTTTTCCACTTAAGCTTTCCATTTTAGTTATGACATACTGTGGATATACACCATTTTGGTTAATTAGGTACATACTATATAACCTTTATGTGGCCGAGATTTGGTGCATGGCAGTTTCAAATGCATTTGTTTACACTAGTGTATCTACAGAACTGTTAAACCCCACATTTTAAATTCAGTACTACAAGTACTGCTCTAACAGGTAAATATAGCTTGGATGTACACTCCCTAGCCAAAAAAAAGGTCAAACACGATAATATTTTGTTGGACTGTCTTCCATCCAGTGTTGCATTCATTTATTTTGATTTATTTATTTTTTCTACCAAGATCTTGTATTAATGATGGGAGAGACTTGCCACTGCGCAAAGCCTTCACCAGCACATTCCAAACATTCTCAATGGGGTTAATGTCTGGATTCTGTGGTGGCAAATCCATTAGTGAAAATGATGTGCATCAGGGAAGAAAAAAAAATACATTTATGGAATAACCTGGTCATTTAGTATTCAGGTAGTCATTTGACCTCATTCTTTGGGCACAATGTTGTTGTCTAGACCTGACCAACTGCAGCAAACCCAGATCATAGCAGTAGCCCCACAGACTTTTACAGTAGGCACTAGGCACTACAACTTCATCAATAGGAGGCTCATACGGATTTGCTTAGTTAAATGTAGGTGTGTGATTCTTTTGTAGTTTCTTGTTTGGTACTTGTAGTTTTTCCTACAGATGATTAAAAAAAACTTAATTCAAATTAGTGTCAAAGTACAGACATTTAAGTACATTTTGGTTTTATTGACAAAGACAGAAAGTCATACAACTTTATGAAAAGTAGATCATGAGATGTCTGTATATGTGTGAATTTTAAATTAGGGCTCATTCTTCCCAAGTGTCTCCATAGATGTTCTTTTTCACTGTAAGAGGCAATCAAAGGGAAAATGGTTAAATCTTTCACAAATTAATGGAATTTAATTAACTATCAATCATCTGATAAACAGATCTCTGCAGTTTACCCTCATTCTTAGGTCTATCTGGCTCCTTCTGTGGTGGTGGTGATGGTTTGAGCAATGTCTCAGTCTTCTGAGTGAGTGTGACCTCGTAGTTTTCTCTGTTTTTCAGCCTCAGGTCTTCGTAGAGGATGGGCTTCCTCCTGGACTCATCCTCATCCACATAAGACTGGACTGAAGGTGGCAGCCAGAAAAAAAAAAAGAAAGTAAAAAAAGTCACTGCAATAGGACAGCTTTGGTGCTGATAATAAACTCATGCTTTCGTCTTCAATAAATACAAAACTTTTTTGGACTAATTTGCAACTCAAATATGAAAGTTGCAATATTTAATTTCCATATCTTTATATCTTTTTAAAACACATTAGTCCATTAACATCACCTGACAAGTTGTGGACTGGGACTGAGTGAGAGCTATGTCACTTGACGCAATTTACTTTTACCATAAACAATGTTTGTTGTGCTACAAGAGTTTAAACCCAAGGAATATGCTGGCCAACTGCCACATCTCCACTTGAAGGCTTAAACACAGTGACTTTATTGCCCACATGACCGTTTAACAAATACTGCTAAGGTAATGCTACAGTAATCAGTCAGTAATCCTGAGCTACAATCAAAAGCTCATCGTCATCGTTTGTGAATTGCGCCTACAGTTTCCTAGCGAATTACTTGGAGAGCTGAAGTCATCTGCTCTGCCCATTTGCACATGTGGCTCTGGATTGTAGCCAAATCCATAATCTCTGGTCTGGGAGGACATGGGGCTCAGAGGTTCTGCTGCCTGGAACATGGTGTCAAATGTCTGGGAATCTGAATCACTCAGCTCTGACTGAGGACCACTGGAACTGTGAAGGAGACCAAAAAATGGTAACAGTACAACTACTTACAGAAAAAGATCCATTTAAACAACCTTTACATAAGGCTAGTGCTACTTACTACTGTGGAGGCATTCTTGCTTTCTGTCTGAGGATCTCCCCCACGGGGGAGTTCTCCATTGCCTTGAACTTCTCCTGGCATGTCTTCATGTATGACACTTTTCCAACCAGGTAGCCAAAGAAGCCAGCAACTGTAGGGTCAAACAGATTCAAAGAAATGATTAACCATACACGTGGTAAGCCTATAGAGGGTATGTACGTCACGTCACTGCAAGCAAATTGTGCGTGCTTACGGCCACTGAGTGGCAAAATGTGACAGTTGAGTATGGACATTAGCCGCATTGGCTTGAATCAAAGCCTTTAACAGTATCTAAAATAGATTTTTTTAAAATGCAAAGTGCTGTTGTGCGATCCATACTAGTTGTATGGATTATCAGATCAATTTGATCTGATAATCCACATTATTTCCAGGCTCGCTGTATTTACTAATACATTTCGCTGTGTTTTTGCCACTCAAAACGGTGTGGCCCAAGGCGGTAGTGACATCAGCAGTACCCTCTATATTCACAGACAATCTAGTCATATAAAACATTTAGAATATTTATTTATATTAAAAAATTACATCATTATCAGATGTATCCCCTGCACAGCCAGTTTATTGGGTACACTTTTTGTTTAACAATAGTCCTGGGATAAATCCAGTTTAAGAATATTATTATATATTTGCTGCTGAGCAGTGTTCCTTATATTTAGTCTAGTCATTAATATGAATAACTGTAAATGCAAGTATGTTTTTCTCCGGTTTTAAACTTTGTGAACTCACAAGCCACTTTGGGAAGCGATCCAAACTTCGGAGAAACAGACAGGGTACCTAAAAGTGTGAACAGATCTATGTCAGTTTAAAGTTGTCATTTGTTTACACTCACTTGCCAATAAATTAGACACACTTAATGAAAATGAATGCATATAAATATAATAGTCCCGCACTAAATCTCAGCTTCATGACTGTTGGTCTCTTTGTCAGAAGGTAAGGTAATTCAACTGAATTATAATTTTGGAGAATGTAGTTTGTGGTGCTGTTAAACTGGATGTAATTAGCCATTAGTTTAACAATGAAACAAATGTTTCTGTTATTTAGCATAGCCCACTGTCGGGGTTGCAAAAATAATAGGAACATGTGTCAGTACAACCCAATACAATTCAATAGTGCTACAAAATTAAAAACATGTGGACTACACAGCTCTCTTAGTTACTTTAAATGAATGAATACTATAACCTTCATGAAGCTACTATATAGTGTAGGGCTGTTACATTAGAATTTATTTGTTTTCACTGGTATGAATTAGCAAGTGACTGTCTATTCTTGTCATGAAATGTTGATTCCTCTGGATTTTCCAAGTCTTACCTCTGGCAACCAAGGCTTGAGTGACAGCCATGCTAAGCACAGAAAATGGCAATGCTGTGAAAAAAACATTTATTATGTCAGGCTGGATTACAAAAGTGTAAATAAAAAATATATTTATTCTTTATAACTTTAGGTATTATAATTATTAACTGGTACGGGAACGACTTACACCTATACCACAAGCTTTCGCTGTTGCACTCTCTCAGCACCCTCCTCTCTTCTTCTGTGGGGGCATAGTCTATGCCCAGCTGCGGCTGCAGATAAACACACTGTTTAATTAATTTTAATTCTGTGGGTTAACATTGTTCTGGATATGTCGGCAATCCATTACAGACTAACGAGAATAAATCAACAGGCAGCAACAACGGTTCAAATGGTCCGCATACCATTGTGGATGGGACTCACTAAATACGGTTGGCTCACTAATTTAGATGAATTCCACACTTTTTCTGTGTGTTCCGTGCTGAGGCTACATTGCATACAGCTTCTTTTCAACTGCAGTTGTAACAACTGTGGTGCATGTAGGGGTGGATATCTGTGACTTTGCCAAAAATTAACGTAGGCTAACGTCAGCTAAGGCGATATCATCGGAGCTAAAGAGTGTGTTTATCCATTTATTTACCTGTGCTGCTCTGCGCTGCTGCTCCTCTGTAAGACTTGTCGTGGGGGATGACATGTTGACGACAATCTCAAAGTTATCTGAGCCTTCAGAGCATGTAAATTAACAAAGTATAAGCCACTCGGCAGACTGACATGTGTAATGTTTGGTACAATGTCATTGCTTCAACTGACATAACCCGGAAGTTAAAAAGGTTGCATTATATAATGTAACTATCGTGATTTTTGCTTGTAGATGAACATCTATAAATAATAAAATCAATTATTTTATTGCGGCTTTTCAATGACATTAGCGACATATTAGTGTACAAAATCCGGAAGAGGTTTTAAGGGGATTTTTTTTATTAGTATTTTATGTTACAATTTTCAGGCTCGCACTAAACAAACTAATACGTCATTCCGTGTTCTGTGTTCTTCATACAGTGTTGTTTTCATTTATTTACATGTTTTGCTTGGTCTAATATGCAACATTTTGACGGGTCTATCTGAACGATACTGACTTTGTAATCCCGGAATTTGTTAATAAAGATTAAAAAAAAAGAAAAGAAAAGAAAAAAACTAATACGTCATTCCACGCCCTCTAGTGGTTATAGCCGATGACATCACCTTACAGCCATCATTCACATTTTGACTAATGCAAAATAAAGACATTATACCAGCAAAATCTATCTAATTTATCTATCTATTGTATGTGATCTAAGCATATGCATTCACATGAAGTTTAAGATATGAATATTTAAGAGTAGATTAACTCATCATGGTATATAAACATTTTAAGTAACCTTTTGTGTAAGAGCATCACAGTAAATGCTTACGTATTAAAAAGGAATAAAAATGGAGGAGAATTTTCATTTGTTGCCTTTTTCATCATATACTCAGTTTTACTGCAACACTGGAGAGGCCTGACTAAAAATATTTTTTTTGTCTGATCTGTTGGTGTGAGTGATGGAAGATTAGGTGCAGTTGGATCCACCAGATAAGCTTTTAGGCCAATTGGAGGGCTACACTGACCTACAGATTGGTTCATAATGTGGTTTTTGTTTAAACAATATATATTAAAATGAATTGCCACCTTTTAAACTGAATAGTATACATTAATGAAGGTAATATTTATTGCAGGACTGTTGTATATTTGACTGCTTTAGTGTTACTCATTGCTATTCTCTGGGAACTGATTACAGGATAATCGTTTTGTGCCACTGAGACATAAAGTTTGAGGCTATTAAAGAGGATGCTGGATTTCTCTGCTGTCCTCATCTAGCACACATCAGCCTAAACATAGGCTATTGATACTTGGAAGTATTGACCAGTGGGTAGTTGTATTAAGAAAAATCAATAGACTTCTACAAAAAATACTTTAAAAATAGAGCATTGGGCATGTCATTGTGTATATCCAGTACCACCACCTCCATTGTCCCCATGTGTTCTGGTAAACCTTTGCCAGGGGAGCCATTCCCACTCTTCTGCCATGGTTAATGTCAGTGTTCACCGGCTTCCATCATTCTGAGGACTGTGTATGACAGATATAACTCAGAATTATTAAAAAATAAGCCACAAACTCTCTCCAGGAGCTTATATTTTGGTGGATAAATGGATAAATACGTTTTCAAATTGCACAAACAAACTATGGGACACCTTAGAAGGCACAAAACCTGCAAAGACAGGTGGAGTTTATAGTTTAACAATAACAGGTGTAGAGGTGAAGGTAAAGAAAGGCAGACACCAACCAGCTCAAGACTTATCAGGACAATGTGCTTATCAGGACAATTGCAACGTGACCAGCTAGAGAGATTAATGCAGCGTCAGGTAAGTATAATCAAGATTTTTAAGGCGTGTTCACCTTATCTCTGAGAAAGAAATGTTCCTGGTGATGTCAAAGCTGCACATCACACACTCTTCTGATCTAAACTGACCCCCACCTCCACGACACCTTCTCATTTAATCTGAATGCAGGCAGCATTGCTAAAACCCAGAACCCAGATGAGCGCATCACACATGAAACATGGATTCACTATGCCTGCCACAGGTGAGAGCAAGCATTGCTCCTGTCAATCTAAATGCTTTATTACCATATTAGAGAATATCATTTTGTCGATTTTAGCATGAATGAAATCTGAAACTTGTGTGCCTTAAGTGTAGTTTGAATGTCATACGTGTGAAGATATAGACAGACACCAACCACCATTTATTATTTATATGTTTATATTGGGAAATCTGATTACAATTCAAACATTGCAGACAGAAACATAAAAGTAATATACTGTTATAACATTGAGTATTTTATAGTATTATTGTTAATATATTACACACAAATAGTATACAGATATGGTCCAGTAAAATATATATATTGTGTCAACTTAGACACTTCTGTGTCAGTCTGTGAATAGAATTTTAATGCAACTGCAGCATGTGACAATAAAATCAATACCCAGGCATGTGAGGGAAAGTGTGTGTGTCTATGCCTGCACATGCATATGTGTGCATCTGAGTGGGGTTTAGTGCCAGCAGTTAATGAGTAAATACAACTTTTCTATAGAGGTTTATTATAGAAATTCTATATGAGTCTGAAATTGCTTAATAGATGTAATTTCAATTTGAAATGATTGGCACCTATTCCCTCCACCTTCACTTACATATCATTAGTCTAATAGCATAATTGCCTAAGTCATATTTGAAACTTTTTGGAAAACAAGAAAAATCATTTTTAGCTACTACATCAGTATTTTTATTTATATTATGACAGTAAGTCAAAATGACTTATGCCATTAGGCTAACAATATAGCATCATAAAACAAAAACTTTCCTTTAACTCTTTCACTTTGAATATCCATCTTTTTTTCAGAGTGGGGACTATGATGAGAAGTATCGCGATAAAGGTACGGTAAATTTATACTGTATGCAACCAAGTGTTACTAGATGAATCTCAACTAAATGTACTGCTATGTACGGTACATAGAAAGAACATTTATTGTATTACTGTATTAGAACTTATTTTCTTTTCTAGATGTCAAAGCCAGCCCTGTTCATTCCACTCTTTCTCTGATTGGTGAGGAGCAGGAGGACGTGGATCCATGGGATCTGCCAGAACTGACAGATACTGGGGTCCCGTGGCTAGGTAAAGACTCTCAGTGTACCTGTGTACTAGTTGTAATAGTACAAGTCATGCCTTATCTTAGTGTTGATTAGATGTTCACATACATGGTCAGAGTCATTTACAAGCCATAGTCACATATCATATATATATGTATATTTATATGTATATATATGTATACATATAGATCTATGTATATAGATATAATCAATCAGGATCAAAACCAACACAGGTGAAGATTACACATCAAATGAGTTTGTATACGTGTAAAGTCTGTTTTCATTGAATGTATTTTATTCTGTGTATGGATGTCAGATTCAGTCCAATTTAATTTAGTAGTTAAAAACAATAAAACATTAGAAACTTGTGTAACACAGTTGTGCATACTCTTAGTTGACTTAATTTCTGAGACATGACCATCTCATTCTAAGAACAATAAATCAAGTCAATAATTGAGCTGATTATTTAGAAAGCATAGACCTAATGAAAAGCAAAAGATAAGATCCTGACAGAGTAAATCTGAGCCAAATATTGTTTTTATAATAGGGCACGCGGACAAATAGTGCAAATAATAACACACTGGTCATTGTGCTTCACATTTATATTCAAATGACTGAGCATCTATCTGGCTTCTTTAAATAAAAAAAAAAAATATTGACGCACTCTGAAATATTTGCAGACAGACATGGATTATTACTAGGCCTTGGGCCTATATCTTCAAATACAAAGACAATTACTGCAATAGGCAAAGTAACATGGGACAAAACATGCCCGTAATGAAATCAGTACTGTACTTACTAGTGCAATGAACAGGACAAAAAATGCCCAGAAGGAAATCAGTACTGTACTTAGGCTTCACCTCAAGCTCGGGTCCTCTACCAGAGGCCTGGGAGTGTGAGGGTTCTGCGCAGTATCTTATCTGTTTCTACTACCACAGGGAACACGTTCGCCTTAACCTTCTTCATCTATTCCAGTTGCCTCAGCACACTAGTGTGCTAGTGTGTGTAACTGGTCTAAAAACGTTTTTTGAAAATGAATTTATTATTATCTGCAAATAATATGCCATTGTCGAGCGTCTGTGCTGTAGTAGTGACTGGCAGCTGTATGTAATACTCTTCTGTATCACTAGATGGCAGCAGGTAGCAAATTGCATTACTTTGAGACAAGAGAATTAGTGACGCATGAATACAACAGGTGGCGGTGACAGCACAGCCAATGCTGTCACCGCCACCTGTTGTATTCATGCAAGACTGCGCAAATTGCCTCATATACAAATTGTCTCAAGACGATTTACAAATACCAGCCTGCAACATCCAGAACAAGCCTGAGGGCGACGGTGGCAAGGAAAACTCCCTTTTAACAGGAAGAAACCTTGAGCAGAACCCAGCTCATATGGAGGGACCCATCTGCCGAAGGCCAGCCGGGTAGAAACAACAAAATTCTGTCATAGATACATACATCAAGCTGAAGGAAACATGTAGGGTCTAGTAATATAACACAAAGCTGATGATCTGTGACAGTTTGTGAGTATAACAGGAATCATGGGCAGTTTGGTGAATTGTTCATCTAGATAGGAGTGGACAACTGGAGGAGGCCATGATGACTGGGGCAGATGCAGTTTATGGAGCTCCACAGGTCTGATACACAGCACTCCCTCTTTTATGGTTTGGTCCCCCAAACCAGAACCAGAGCAGAGGAAGGCATTAATGAAGTCAATGATAAGTGGGGAGATGACAGGGAGGCAGTCCGTGATGAGTTTGGAGGGTATGGGGTCCAGGGTGCAGGTGGAGGTTTTTATTCTGGACATGATGGTTGTGAATTGTGTTGGTGATACTGGAGAGAAATGGGTCAGGCGCTGGATAGTGGTGGGCGAGGAGGCAGGTGGTGAGGCAGGGATGGAGACAGGTGAGGAGATGGGAGGGAGCCTGGAGGTGTTGAGGTTACTGTAGATGGTGTTGATTTTTGTTTGGAAGAATGTTAGGAAAGATTGGCACTTTTCAGTGGTGAATGATGAGGAGGGGTTGTCTTGAGGTTTGAGCAGGAAGTTAATGGTGGAGAACAGAGCCTTGGGATTGTTGGAGCCAGAGTGGATGAGGTGGGAGTAATGGGTGGACCGGGTGGTGTTAAGTGCTTCTTTGTACTGTTGTAGGTGGTCGGTGTATGCTAAAAGATGAACTGTTAATCCGGTTTTCTTGCAGAGTCTTTCCAGTTGTCTTTTACAGATCTTCATTTGGCGTGGGTGGTGAACCAGAGGGTGGAGTGAGTATAAGAGACAGTTTTTGTTTCGGTGGGGGCAAGCTGATCCATGCAGGAGGAGAGTGTGCTGAAGATTTCTGAAGGTTATGGTCCGGTTTGTTTTGTGGTGGGGATAGGTATGTCTTTGGTGAGATGGCAGATAACTGGGTTAGAAGGTTGGTAAGATCAGATCAGAAAGGAAGGAGGGATGTGGTTTGGGGGTGCGATAAATGATGACTGTGACCAGAGGACAGATACCAGACAGTTTGTAGGTGAGGTGTTTAAATGAGGGGACAGGAGGAATGGAGATGGTAGTTGTCTTGATGTTTTTTCTGTAAATGGCAGCAATGCCACCTCCCCGGCCCCGGGCGGGGTTTGTCCATGTAGGTGTATCCTTTGGCACGACTCGATTTAATGAGAAGTAGTCCAGAGTTTTTTGCTAGGTTTCAGTGAGACTGAGAAAATCCAGGTTATTGAGAAACACCACAAATAATCACAACTGGCAATCCACTGACACAATAAAACAGTTCATGAGTTTGGTCTTGCCGATGGTTAGCATGTACAACACCTATCCTCAAAACATTAATTCTTTTCACCAGTTCACCAGTCATTCTCACGCATTGACTATTTCCTCACTGGTAACTCAATAATCCCACATATTTTAGATTCAAAAAGTCATCCCATAACTATGAGTGACCATGCACCAGTAACATTCACATGGAAGTGACTCAGTCTACCTAAATCTAGCCCCAGATGGCGCTTTCAACACATCCCTCCTCAGTAATCAAGACTTCGACAAGCTCATTAAAAAGGAGTGGGCATCCTTCCTAGAAACAAATGATTCCGAAAAATCATCTCCATCACGTCTATGGGTAAAGCAGTTTCAAGAGGTATCATCATTTTATTCTCCTCTCACAACAAAAAGAAAGAACAAGAAGAAGAAACTAAATTGGAACAAAAAATCACATACCTTGAAAATATTATTATAAATAATCCATCAGAAGATAAACAGAGCAAACTCAGGAAATACAAATCTCAATTAACTGATATAATAAATAAGAAAAACAAATTCCTTATGGCAAACCCAATGAAACTTATTAGACTTATTATTGAAATAAAACAAACCACCAAAATGCCACTTACAATGAATACAGCCATAATTTCAGTAATTCTCAAACCCAGCAAAGACCTATCACTACCCTCAAGCTACCGTCCAATTTCTCTCATAAATGCTGACATCAAAATTATCACCAAAACACTTGCCTACAGACTACAAAAAGTAATGCCATCCATAATTCATCCAGACGAGACTGGTTTCATTAAGGCAGACACTCCTCCAATAACACACACAGACTTTATAACATAATTGACTACTCTTCCAAGCACCATATACAAACCATCATAACCACACTAGACACAGAAAAGGCATCTGACAGAGTTAATTGGTCATTTCTCATATTCACTATGTATAAATTTGGCTTTGGGGAATCATTTATTAACTGGGTAAAAATTCTATACACAGCACCACTGTTATCACCAACGGACTAACTTCACAACCTTTCACACTTGACAGGGTGACTAGGCAAGGATGCCCACTATCTCCCTTTTTTTCACAATATTCATTGAACCCCTAGCCACAGCCATATGCCAAAACACCAACATCGGGGAATCCAATCACAGAACAGACACCACAAAATCAGTCTTTACGCAGATGATATCCTACTTTTTCCACAAAATTCCCACACGTCTCTTCATGAGACAATTAAAACCATTGAATCATTTTCCAACGTCTCTGATTACTCCATTAACTGGCAAAAACCTCAGTTCTTCCATTATACAGCAAGAGTGGGGATATGGCAACCCAGACACTTCCCATTCCTATATGCATGAATCACTTCACATACCAGGGTATTAACATTTCCCCCAGGCTATCAGAGTTGCTTTGTTTAAATTACACACCATTACTGAAATCAGTATCAGTCTCCTCCACTGGATGAACATACCACGTTCATTATTTGGCCACATAGCACTTATCGAAATGACAATATTACCCGAATTACCTACCTTTTCACAATGATTCCATCTCAACCCAGCACATCATGGTTCAAATCCCTTGATTCGATTATCCCTAGATTCGATTGTAACAATGACCTTTCACATACCTCTGCTGTGGGTTCTGCTTCCCTCCCCATCAACACCCCCCCACCTCCGTTCATCAGCAGTCCCTCCTCACCCCACCAGCCCATCCCCTTGGATATCACCACATTCCTCCCACCACCCATGGCCTCACACTCACCTCCTTACAGGTACAGAGAGAGTTTTCCAGGCGGAGGCAGAATAAAGCCAAAGGGCCAGACGACATCAGCCCCAGGCTCATTAGGGTGTGTGCTGAGCAGCTGGCTGGAATCTTTCAGGACCTCTTTAACCTCTCCCTCAGGTTGATGAAGGTGTCCGACCTCTGGAAGTCATCTTGCATTGTTCCAGTACCAAAGAAGGGACGTCCCAGTTCTCCCGATGACTACAGGCCAGTGGCATTAACATCCCATGTCATGAAGTCATTTGAGAGGCTGGTTCTCCTACACCTGAGGGACCTGCTGACGATTTTCCTGGACCCCCTGCAGTTTGCTTACCGGCAGCACATGGGTGTTGAGGTGCTGGTGGACTACAGGAGGAACCGGAGGAGTCCTATCCCAGTCACCATCCAGGGTGAGGAAGTGGAGATTGTGGACTCGTACCAGTACCTTGGGGTCCGATTCAACAACAAACTGGATTGCGTCTGTGGTAGACTCCTCAAGACCTTCTACCAGTCTATGGTTGCCAGCGTGCTCTTCTCTGCTGTGGGTGGGGCCAAGACTGGTGAGGTCAACAGACTCAATAAACTAGTGAGGAAAGCACTCTTAGTGGTGGGATTGAACTTGGATTGCTTAGAAACAGTGGCTTAGAAGAGGGTGAAGGACAAAATCTGTGCAATATTGGACAATCCCTCTCACCCTCTGCACGACGGGCTGTGGCTAATGGGCAGCTCATTCAGCCAGTGGATCATCCCATCCCGGTGCAAAACTGAACGCATCCGAGGCTCCTTTGTTCCCACTGCCATCAGACTGTACAACAGCAGTGTGAACAGCACACAGCTCAGACCTCACTCCAAAATGTAGCATACTTACACTGTCACTCTATCCACAACTGCTGTCACTTTGTGTACTTTTTGTTGCTTGTTGCCTGTTTTCCTGTTTAATGTTGCTGTCCTGTTTAATTCATTTAATTCTTTTAATTTCATTCTGGTTTGTTCCTCGACCTGTGCCTGACCACCACCTATTTTCAGTTTAATGGAGGTTTCTACAGGGCCAACCTCAACATGGAAGAAGTAGAGACCAGAGCCCTGGACACGTTTACAGGTTCCCCCCCCACCCACTGGTACAGGTATGTGGATGACACCTGGGTTAAAATAAAGACAGAGGAGGTGGAATCTTTTACAAAACACATCAATGCAGTGGACAGCAACATCAAATTCACCAGGGAGTACATCAGCGGAGACAGTCTGGCCTTTTTGGTGCCCTTTGAAGAAGACTGAAGCCTCAACATCGAAGTATATAGACAACCCACGCACACAGGCCAGCAATTATTATTTGATTTACACCACCCCCTGGAACACAAACTAGAACCCTCCAGCACTGAGCACAGACTGTACCCACAAGACAGAATGCCAAGGACAAGGAGGGACAACGCATCAAACAAACCCTCAAAACATGTGGATATACCAACTGGGCCTTTGTCAAAGGATCAAAAAGATGTCCCAGGAAGGACAGGGAAGAGGAGCACAACAGAAGGAAGAACAACACCATCCCCTACATAGCTGGTGTATCAGAGAAACTGAGGAGAATTTTCGGAAAACACCACATCCCAGTTTATTTCAAACCTGGCAACACACTAAGACAGAAACTGGTCCACCCCAGAGGCAAAACACCCAGACAAAAGAGTAATGGGGTGTATGCTTTTCAGTGTAGTGAGGAATGTACAGACTTGTACATTGGGGAAACAAAACAACCCATCCACAAACGCATGTCCCAACACAGGAGAGCCAGCTCATCAGGAAACGACTCAGCGGTCCACCTCCACCTGAAGGACAAAGGACACTCCTTTGAGGATACCAACGTCAAAGTCCTGGCCAGAGAGGACAGATGGTTTGAGAGAGGAGTAAAGGAAGCCATCTATGTCAAAGCGGAAAACCTTCTCTAAACAGAGGAGGTGGACTGAGTTTTAATTTACCATCTATTTACAATTCGGTTTTGACTTCTGTCCCCAAGAAGTTTCAACAGGCTCCCATTGACAATAGCCTCATTAGAGCTCTATTCATAGGGTAAGTAGCCTAGGCACACAGTTCCCCCCATTCAAGGACAGGTAAGTATCAGCCATTATGGAAATTAGTGACCCCAGTTTCTGGTCAAGCAAGTTTGTGCAAGTGTTACCCACAGAGTTTTTTCCTGTATAAACCTCAATTTCCCACTAGTTTATCAGAACTGAAGAAGCTACTGGGATGAGTGGCGAAACGTCTTCAAGAAATCCTACAAGTCCAGCTGACCTTATTCAACGCTTTTTGGATTACCATGACCTGGATGACTGAGAACCTTAACAGACACGTTGTGCTGCTGTAAGATTTGAATTTCCCCAATGGGGATCAATAAAGTACTATCTTATCTTATAGCTAAATTTACTGGAAAAACAAAATGCCAAGAATCAAACTCACAATCTTACAGAAACACACGGAGGGCTTACAGCACCAAACCTTTAGAATTATTACCTGGCAAACCAATTACAATACATCCTAAAATTAATCCACCTTCATCAATCAGACATCACTTGGTTGAATATAGAACAGACAATTTGCAATAACATCACTATCTCAGATCTCCCATTCCTCAGTCAGATGATCAAGCAACATCAGCAAGTCTGATTGCATGGTGGAAATTGCACAAAGTCGCAAACTCTACATTTGATTCTTCCAAATTCACATCACTCTAGAATAACCCTGACTTTCTCAGCAATACAAAAACACTTCACCATACCACATTGGTCAAAAAAAGGCATAACACACTTACAACACATAATCCACAACAACACACTGGTCCCATTTACCCACTTGATACAGGAGTACAGCATCAGGAGCAACCAGTTTCTGGAATACTTCAATTTAAATCATCAATTCAAGAAAATACAATATCAAAACAATTAACCCCCACCAAGTTTAAACCTGATTAACATTCACCCAAAAAAGAAAGTCCTTTACTATCAATATACTAAATCCTTTTACAATCTGACACAGCACTATCAATACCTACATCCAAATGGTAAAAAGATCTGGCAATTGCTTGAGATGCTGACTTCTGGAACCACATCTGCAGAAACATTTACTCAGTGTCTACAAATGCAAATTTACAACTTATATACAATATATTTTTTATACAATATAAAATACTTCACGGGATTCACTACAAAGGACAGAAATTGGCAAAAATGGGATCCCTATCAGAAATCTGCACAAATTGCATGCAAGATAAACCGGACAGTTATCTTCACGCATTCTGGCACTGCACACCCGTTGAACAATTCTGGAGCAAGGTCACCAAATCACTTTCTGTCTTCTTGGGTTGCCATATCCTCCTGTCTCCCTCCCTCTGCTTACTTGGCGACACCGCTGCAACAAACCTGACAAACCCAAACAATAAACTTCTACTAGTGGTCCTAACCATTGCCAAGAAAACTATCGTCATGAACTGGAGGTCCAAACACAACATAAATATTACTCACTGGAAGAACCTTTTAACTGACTACAACCAATCAACAGCTTGCAAGAGAATCCTTCTCTATTTGGTCACCACTCACTTTCTCCTCACAACAGTCCTTCATGATGTCTGAGAGCCAATTCCACAATTACACTAGAAGTATCAATATCATTACATCGACACCTGAATGTAACGTCTCTTAAAATCACATTTGACATGGCAAGATCCATCGAGATGGCTACAAGGGAACAGAGTGGCAACGCAGAGGGGCACAGCCTGAGGAAGATGAGACTCACCTCCTCCAGGTTCCGGGAGGTGTGCCATGTCCGAGATCACAGTTCTGCAGAGGACGAAAATGGGCACAGACTATCTTCAGACTGAACTGCACAAAAGTTACCAAGAGGCACTTACATTGTCCAATCCGTTTGCCCGCTACAGCCAATCAAAATTGCCAGCGGAGCTGCCAACCAGGAAGTCAGCTCGTATTTCCGCCAATCCTTCGCCGATTCGTATGAAACTTCTCGTCTAGCCTTATGGCTGATTGGCCAATGTGCTTGGACCCCCTCATTGCTGCATACAGCTATATTTATTGTTATTATTATTATTATTATTATTATTATTATAACCAGCTAACCCTATAGATATCAATGGAGGGGAGGAGGATATCAAAGGAGGGGGGGGGGGAATGATGGATAACTATGATGGTTGTTATTATTATTATAATGATTATTGCTGCTATGTTGCTGTCTCCTAATATTAAAGTCTCGGGTCCCTGTGGGGCCGCACCCATTGGACTTTCATCTGAGGTCCCTTTGCCCCTCTCGGCCTCTTGTCCTTTCTGCCCCGGACTGCTCTCGTGTGGGACACTGCATATCGGTGCTATTCTTCTTGCAGTTCACATCAACAGGAGGAAAAAACACACACCCTGATTTTAATGCACCACAGTCATTCACAAAAACAACAGCAAACAAACAACTATAACAATTGGGTGCAGGGAGCCTTAGGTTGATCCCCAGTGGGTTGGCCCGAAACACCTCATAAAGATGAATAAAATAAAATAAATAAATCTAATAAGAGATTTGTCTTCCCTATCATTACTCCTCCCCTATCCTCCATTATAGTAATTATTATCACTGTAATTATTATTTGTTTTGTATATGTCTACTTTGTTATTTCTTTCTTAATTTGCTATTATTATTTTCTTTTTAAATAATTCTTAATGGAAGAATTATTTTACTTCATATATTCTTACTATAATATAATATGTAATAATTTGTATTACTCCATTGTTATATCCATAATTTGCTGGTAAACATGTAATTATCAAATGTAACACCGTGAAAGGTCTCTCTCTCTCTCACACACACACACACACACACACAAATACATAATGTTCATACCTGTATTGTCTGTATTGTATTGTCCAATTTAAAAAAAATAATACTTTTTTGCGTTTATTTGATTCCTATTCCTCTTACTCTGCACACTCATCGGGTTTCTGTTGTCTGAGATATTCTCTTAGCAGTTCATCATTTATGGCCCTTTTCTTGATGTATTCTTGGATTTTCAATTATATAGCACGTCAGATAGTGATTTGCCTATCTCGGTAGCCTGAGCTAACTCAGTAGTGCAGAGCTGGGTGCGCAGGTTTCAACGTTCGGGCTGCTTTAGCTCTGCCCCAACACGACCCCCATATCCATATTTGCAGTCTCCGTGTGTGGGCGGAGTAAAGCTCATCCAACATGGTGACCACAGGCTCCGCCCACTTTGTGCTTCATTTTGGAGTTTCAGAATCCATGGATGACGTCACGATTGGTTTGTCAATAGTATATACAGTCAATGTTGTAGCCCTGTAAACGTTTATGAGCAGCTGAGTGGAGAGTCCAGTCCGTTTCAGCTTTCTAAGAAAGAAGAGCCATTGTTAAGCCTTCTAACCGTAACCTAGATGTGAGCTGTTATCAGCCCAGGAGAGGTCAGAGGAAATGTGGATGCCCAGGAACTTTATGCTGTCCAAACACTCTCCCTCCTCCCCATTTATGCAAAGAGGAGCGTGTTCAGGCTTCCTGGACATCCTGTTATCCACTATGACTTCCTTGGTCTTGATGATGTTCAGCAGCAAGTTATTCCTTGAACACCACTGCGTAAGATTGTGGAAATGTTTTCTGTAGTGGGTCTCATCGTTGTTAGATGTGAGATCCACAATGGTGGTGTCGTCCGCAAACCTCTCTACCGTGTTTGTGGAGTGGATGGCCAGGCGTGTGTGAGAGGGTGAAAAGGGCCAGACTGAGCACACAGAGTTTGTTGAGGCAGGTGATCGTTGCTTTTTGGGCACAGGAACAATGATGGAGGACTTCAGGAAGACAGGGACCGTGGAAAGTTGGAGGGACAGTTTGAAGATGTCCAGAGAAAATTCTGCCAGTTGGTGAGCACATGCTTTCAGGGTCCAGCCTGACACCATATCTGGATCTGCAGCCTTTTTGTGGTTGATCTTCCTCAGGGTGGAGATCACCTGGAGCAGTTGCAGGACAAGAGGCTATTGCTGCAACTCTGGCTGAGGAAAGTTGATGCATACGACGAAGCTGTTTAAGGTGGCAGGCAGGGTGGGGTGATGGCTGACCTGCTGGTCACTGCGCTTGTAGTCTGTGATGGTCCTGATGTCTTTCAACATTACGTGGGCTGTTGTCATTGAAGTGCTCCTTAATGCACTGCTTGTACCTGTGTTTGGCCAGCTGGAGTTCTTTCCGGAGCCTGCTGTAGGCCAGCCTGTCTCCTGATCTGTAGGCTGCATCCCGGGCTTTTAGCAGGGCCCACACTGTGCCGTCCACCCATGGCTTCTGGTTGCGAAAAAACGTGACTGTCTTTGTGGGTAGGAGAGCAGTGCAGGAGTGAACATAGGACAGCACAGATGTCCCCCGTAGAAACTGTAGTCTCAGTTTCCTGTTCTTAGCTAACAGGAGTGTAGCCCGTTTTCTTCAAAGTTCAACGTGTTTTATGCTCAACGTTGATATTCTGCATTCCTTGGTTGTAACGAGTGGTTATTTGAGTTATTGTTACCTTTCTATCATCTCAAACTAGTCTACCCATTCTCCTCTGACCTCTCACAACAACAAGGCTTTTTTGTCCACACAACTGCCACTCGCTGGATATTTTCTCTTTTTCGGACCATTCTCTGTAAACTCTAGTGATGATTGTGCATAAAGATTCCAGTAGATCAACAGTTATGAAATACTCAGACCAGCTTGTCTGGCACCAACAACAATGCCATTTTCAAAGTCGTTTAAATCCCCTTTTTTACCCATTCTGATGCTTGGTTTGAATTTAAGCAAGTTTTCTTGATCTCCCCTACATGCCTAAATGGATTGAATTGCAGCCACGCCTGATTAACTATTTGTAGCTAATAGTGGCAAGTGAGTGTATATACTACCGGTCAAAAGTTTTAGAGCACCCTAATTTTTCCAGTTATTTATTGCAATTCAAGTCATGCAAGCCCATTGAATAGCTTGAAATGGTAAAAAGGTAAGTACTGAAGAGCCAGAGGTTAAAAAAAAAGTTTGGTTACCCAAAACTGAAAAATAAAGTACATTTCAGAATTATAGAAAAAGGCCTTTTTCAGGGAACATGAAGTGGGTTAACAATTTAAAGCTGTTCTGCAGCAATGAAGGTTTTATCAGACCTGAAAGCTGCTGCTGCTAATTCCTACAGGTGTTCCAACTTTTCTTGATTACTTACAACCCCCTCTGTCTGCATAAAAGCAGTGTTGGAACACACTATGGTACCAGACCCTCATGCGCATCAGGTCAACAGTATTGTACTGCAGAAAGTAGTGTGTTGCTACAGAAATGGCGAGAAAAGGGCAATTAACAATGGAAGAGAGACAGACTTAAAAATGCAGGTCTTTTCTAAAGGGAAATTGCAAAGAAAGTCAAGGTGTCAGTGAGTACAGTTTTCTTCACCATCAAAAGGCACTCAGAAACTGGGGGAACCTCTGACAGGAAGCGATCTGGCAGACTCAAAGCCACAACCGATTCAGAGGACAAGTTTCTGAGAGCTAACAGCTTGTGTGATAGGCGGCTCACAGGACAACAGCTTAAAGCACAGCTTAATAGTAGTCATAGTAAGCAAGTCTCAGTTTCAACTGTGAAGAGAAGACTTCAAGCTGCAGGTTTGACATTACGATTTGTAGCAAGAAAGCCATTGCTAAGAATAGGACAAAGAGGCTGTCCTGGGCCATGAAACACCGCCTACTATTAGACTACTGAAGACTGGAAGGTATTATGGAATGATGAATCAAAATTTCGAATCTTCGGTTCATCACGCATGATCTTTGTATGCTGTCGAGTAGGCGAGAGGATGGTTCCACAGTGTGTGACATCAACTGTCAAACATGAAAGAGGAAGTGTGATGGTCTGGGGGTTTTGCTGGATCCAGGGTCGGTGACTTGTACAGAGTGAGCGGCACCCTGAACCAAAACGGCTACCACAGCATTCTGCAGCGCCATGCAGTACCCTCTGGTATGCGCCCAGTTGGTCAGAAGTTCATCCCACAGCAAGATAATGACCCAAAACACAAGTCCAAGCTATGCCAAAACCTACTCAGGAAAAAAGAACAGGATGGTAAGCTTGAAAACACAGAGTGGCCAGCACAGTCTCCAGACTTAAACCTGACCGAGCTGGTTTGGGATGATCTGAACAGAAGAGTGAAAGCTAAGCAACCTATAAGGGCCACATATTTATGGGAACTTCTGCAACAGATTTGGGAAGAACTTTCTGAAGAATATTTGATTTCTATTGTAGAAAGAATGCCACGAGTGTGTTCAGCTGTTATATCTGCCAAAGGTGGCTACTTTGATGAGTCAAAATTTTAGAAAAGATTTTGGTCTATAAATTGATTACATGATTTCTTTTTCAACTCAAATTGCTTATTTGTTCTATGCTTTCATTTCAGAGTGCAATGACACAATTAACTGAATAATTTTCAGTAAAAAAAAAAAAAAATGGGAAAAGTGTGGTGTTCTAAAACTTTTTAAGTTAGTGTAGTGTGTATGTGTGTGTGTGTGTGTGTGT
Organism: Mugil cephalus; assembly: GCF_022458985.1. NCBI lineage: Eukaryota > Metazoa > Chordata > Actinopteri > Mugiliformes > Mugilidae > Mugil > Mugil cephalus. The sequence goes on along the minus strand of NC_061771.1, from coordinate 274,780 downwards.
GTGTGTGTGTGTACATACAGCGGGTAAAATAAGGAATGAACACAACACAATTTTTCACAGTAAACATATTTCTAAAGGTGCTATTGACATGACATTTTCACCAGGAGTTGGTAATGACCCAAGTAATCATCATACATATAAAGTCCAGAAATTAAGTTATGTGTAATAATGTAACATAACAGAGGGAAAAATTATTGAACACACGAAGAAAGGGAGGTGGAAAAAGGCATGGAAAGCCAAGACACCAGCTGAAATCTATCAGTGATCAGAAAGCCATCCTGCCCCTTGTCAGTACAAATGAATATCAGTTGGTTCATTCCAAACTGATGGTGTGTTATTACCAAGGTGTCACACAATGGGTAAAGCAAAGAACTCTCTCAAGACCTTTGCAACCTTATTGTTGCAAAATACTTGGAGGACCACTTGTGGAGAGCTTCAGAAAAGACCCGGAATTAGCAGGTATAATTGTTTCAAACAATAAGCAGTGCACTCAACGGCCATGGCCTGTATGCTCACAGAAAAAGCATGTTGAAGCTCATTTAAAGTTTGCTGAACAACATTTATAAAAAGCCTGTAAAATACTGGTAAGCTGTTATTACCAACAAAAGCTAAGTATTAAATAAATATCAGTAACCATGTTCAATACTTTTTCCCTGTGTCATTTCACATTATTACACATAACTTAATTTCTGAATGTATTTGTTTCTATGTATGGATTACTTGGGTTGTTACCAACACCTGGTGAAAATTTCATGTCAATAGCACCTTTAGAAATATGTTTACTATGAAGAATTGTGATGTGTTCAATACTTATTTTACCTGCTGTATATATAGATACCAATAAATTCATATAATTTTTCACTGAAACATCCTATGTTGTAGGAAGTTAGAAAAAATCCTATTAATTTATTGACTCACACACAAGGGGTAATAAATAATGGACATGCTCATCTCTCCTTTCTATCTAATTTGATATTTTTGTCTTTATCTGTTTCAGCCCTTGATACCAAAGGGAAGATATTGAGAGTGCTAGTGTCAGTCGGGAAGCTGATCCTGCTGCTGTGTTTACTCTACATTTTCATCTGTTCCCTTGACATACTCAGCTCAGCTTTCCAGCTTGTTGGAGGTAAACATGCTGAAACTTATCTGAATCATGTGCAGGTTTAATGTCGAATTTCTCTGCAAAATGGATTACTTTTCATTCATTTTATCTTTTACACTTGAAATGATCTTAACATGTAAAAATGACTCAGCAATGCACCCAGGTTGATATTCTATGCACCCATTCTTGTACATGTTCTGTTCATCCTATCCAGGTAAAACAGCGGGCGACATCTTTCAAGATAACTCTATTTTGTCTAACCCTCTGGCTGGTCTGGTCATTGGTGTTCTGGTTACTCTGCTGGTCCAGAGTTCGTCCACTTCCTCCTCCATAGTCGTCAGCATGGTTTCCTCTGGATGTGAGTATGAGCCAATACACAGAGAATACACAACCAAGAATAATGATCTTGGATGTTTTGAACCTGATCTGTGTGTTTTGGCAGTGCTTACAGTCCAGGTGGCTGTACCTATTATCATGGGCACCAACATTGGCACTTCTGTCACCAACACGCTAGTCGCCATGACACAGGCTGGGGAACGTAGCACATTTCGCAGGTAAAGATTACACACGGTTTCGTTTCATTGGAGGAATTCCACTCCCAGATTCAAATTCAGTTGGTAAATCTTGTTGACAGTCACAATAAACATCAATCTGTTATTAAAAGGAGAGTGCAGAAAGTGGTGGTGGTGGTGAGAATGAGCAGTGCTTTCAACTTGCCTTGAGAAAGGCACTCAACTCTTTGAAATCCCCATGTGCACAATGAATGGGAGAAATGCATATGGAAAAGTAAAACATAAAGTAGAATAACGTATCTTCCTCTTCCTTTTATCAAATAACTGCAATTACTTCTCAAAATTGTGTGGATAATTACAAGATCTGTTGTGTTGTTGTCCCTATATAAATAGTTTGGCTTATAATAGAGCACCAACTAAAGTTTTCTCTGGACACTAATGACATAAAGCTTGCATTGGAAAGATTGGTGATTTTCAGAGACATTTTATATTTATCCTTCTCCTTTCACAATGCATCCAGGGCTTTTGCAGGGGCGACTGTGCACGACTTCTTTAACTGGCTCACTGTACTGGTGCTGCTGCCTTTGGAGGTTGCCACTGGTTATTTGTACGTGGTCACCAAGATCATCATTGACTCTTTCAGCCTCCAGAGTGGACAGGCCCCAGATCTGTTAAATGTGATAACTGATATTGTGACTGAATCCATCATACAGGTAAGATATCATTGTATTTATGACATCTGAAGAAATTAATGAAACTCTATCACTTGCATTGTTTTTGGTCATCGATAATACTATGCATCAGTGTACTATTTAGTTTTGTCTTTGTCTTATCAACTAATTATCAACTTATTTTAATTCAGTCAGGGCCACTTTAGCCAAAGAAACTGTTATACTGGCATATTTTTGGTGGTATGACTCTGGTATAGCTCCCCACAGATAAAGCACAGAGCAGCCATTAAAGAACATACATGATGCTAATTAAGATTGAAACTGCATGGAGGGGGTAGCTGGGGTGGACATGGGTTGTAAAGCACCTTGCAGAGGAAATCACAAAGGTAACCTGTTAACTATTCAGGTGACCTGTTAACTATAATCAGTTTTCAACTGGTTTATGGATAAACTATCTGCTGAGGAAGCTGGGTTTATAAGCTGAGCTTGACTTTGTGGTCTTCATGAATGAATGTTATGATCAGTTTAGAAATTCATCTGACAGTTCAGTCCACAGCGAAATACAGTGAGAAGTACTGTGAATTATAGCCACCTGAGAAACATTATAGCCACCTGCAGTAGTTAATGATGCTCAAAATTATGTTGCAATGTGATTTGTGTTGTTATCATGGTTATTAAGGTTATTAGAGAGATAGGATGTAATTTTATAGGGCTGTTATCTCCCCCCTGGTTGTACATTTCTACCTTGTTTTTCACTTTCTCTCTGACTCAGCTGGATGAGTCTGTCATTAATGGGATTGCCACTGGACACCTGGAAGCCAGAAATAAGAGTCTCATCAAGAAATGGTGCCAAACTTTCACCAACACAGTAAGGCCAAAGCCTTTCAAATATTTCAAAATGTTGATAATTAAAAGCTTATTGTCAAACTGCGATTATGTTTCAGACTTTAATGAATGTCACAGTTCCTGGCCCAGAGAACTGCACCTCTCCATCTCTCTGCTGGATTGATGGCAACCTCACCTTCACAGTGAAGAACGTTTCTCACACATACAACTTAGAGAAATGTAATTCACAGAAGTCTTTTAATATTCTTACCACAAAGTTGAACATAAACATATAAGCTACTAACCCTTTCTTATGATGCACATATCCTGTTTATTTATGCATCATCAGGTAAGCATCTCTTTGTGGATGTGAATCTGTCTGACTTGGTGGTGGGTTTGATCCTGCTGACTTTGTCTCTGCTGGTGCTGTGCTCATGTCTGGTCCTTATCGTCAAGATGCTCAACTCCATGCTGAAGGGACAGGTGGCTACAGTCATCAAGAAGATCCTCAACACTGGTGGAAAAAGCTTCACATGATGCAAACATCATCCGCTGGACGAGATGCATTGCATTGCTAATACATGAATGTTTGGATTTGTGTGTTTGTGCAGATTTCCCATTTCCATTTGGTTGGGTCACAGGTTACATTGCTATTCTAGTCGGAGCCGGAATGACCTTTATTGTGCAGAGCAGTTCAGTGTTCACTTCTGCCATTACTCCACTTGTTGGTGAGCACACCCATCTATCAGTTCATTTAAACCCGTTTCTACTTAACATTTGACATTTTAGGCAGTAAATTACATCTTCAACAAAGCTATATTGAATGGAGAAGAGCACTTTAGGGAACACATTCACTAATAATTTTGTTTGTCCATTATTACCAAGAATCACAGCTAATTGTAATTCGGTGGTAGACACCATCAGAGGGAAGGAGTGCATGTGCAATATGTGAAATTACGTGTTTGTCTGAATAGGTATTGGTGTCATCAGCATAGAGAGAGCATACCCATTGTCTCTGGGTTCGAATATTGGGACCACAACCACAGCCATTCTGGCAGCCATGGCTAGTCCTGGAGATACACTGGCTAATGCTCTACAGGTCAGTCACATAAATAATCACAAATAACATCTGACATGATATGTGGCAGGGATTGTATTCAATTCAATTCGATTTATATAGTGTCAATAGTAATATAAATTGTCTCAAAACGCTTTAAAAAAAAAAAAAAAAAGGCCTGAAACCTCCAGAGCAAGCGTGAAGGCAATAGTGGCAAGGAAACCTCTTTTGATGGGAAGAATCCTTGGGCATCCTTGAGGGACCCATCTGCCTAAGGCCAGCCAGGTAGAAACAGAGAAGAGAGAGAAAAGAAGAGCAGACAACAAACTTCTGTCATAGATACATCTTGCTGAAGGAACGCGCAGAATCTAAAGATCTAATCTAAATCTAAAGAGGTAGACAGGGCAGATAGAAATACAAAAGAAATTACAAGAGATCAGAGGACAGGAAAGTACAAGTAAGGAAATTGGTGCCAGAGAGAAGAGAATAGAGGATTATGTCCAGCCCTAACTATAAGCTTTGTTAAAAAGTACAGAGGATGTCTGCCTCCTGTACCCAAACTGTCAGCTGGTTCTATAGGAGAGGAGCCTTAGCCTGAGCCCATTCTATTTTTTGAAACTCTAGGAACCACAAGTAGTCCTGTTCTTGGAGATCGTAGTGATGTGTTGGGACAATATGTTACTATGAGGTCTTACAGATATGATGGAGCTAGGCCTTTCAGGGCCTTGTATGTAAGAAGGAGGATTTTAGGATTTTTTTTTTTAGGAGGATTCAATCCTAGATTTTAAAGGGAGCCAGTGAAGGGAAGCTGGAGTAATATGATCTCTCTTGCTAATTCCTGTCAGTACTCTTGCTGGAGCGTTTGAATCAATTGGAGGCTTTTTAAAGAACTATTTGTGCAGCCAGATAGTAATGAGTTACAATAATCCAGCCTGGAAGACACAAATGCATGAACTAGTTTTTCCGCATTACTCTGAGAAAGGATGTTCCTAATTTTGACGATATTACAAAGGTGAAAGAAAGCAGTCCTGGTCACCTGCTTTATGTGAGAGTCAAATTAATATCCTGGTCAAATTTAACACCAAGGTTTTTCACAGCAGTACAGTACTGATTTAAAGAAACTGGGTAATTAGATAATGAATCTCTGTGATGTTTAGGGCCAAATACAATGACTTCTGTTTTGTTTCAGTTTAAGAGCAGAAAATTACAGTTCATCCAAGCCTTCATGTCTTTAAGGCATGATTGGAGTTTAACCAGCTGATTAGTTTCATGGATTTCATGGATAAATATAGCTGGGTATCATCTGCGTAGCAATGGAGGTTTATGCTGTGCTTTCTAATTATATTCATTAAGGAAAGCATGTATAATGTGAATAGTATTGATCCTAGCACAGAACCCTGGGTGACTCCATAGCTTACTTTTACATATACTGTGTCATTGTTCTTCTGCTGGAATCTGTCTATCAGTTGGAAATTGGTTTATAGTTGGCATCTGGGTCAAGAGTAGTAAGTAAAGGTTTCATTACAGTTGCTTTAATAATTTCATTAATTTAACTTAATTACAGCCTATTAATAAAGATATTTTTGTCTGATTTAATATTGAGGGAATAATTAATGGAAAAACCTCCTTTAGCAATTAAGTTGGAATGGGATCTAGAAGACAAGTTGCTGTAATTATTGAAGTGGGCTCAGAAAGATCAATTAGAAAGAAGGAATGCAAATATGGTTTACGTCCTGCAGATGATTCTAATGCCACTGGAGATAGGATGCCTTGAATTTTTTCTCCAGTGCCAGCAATATTGTCAGTCATCACAAGTCATTACTACTGAGCGCTGAAGGAATAGATGACTCAACAGAGCTGTGACTCTTTGTCAGCCTGGCTGACAAAGAGTTGTTAAACTATTTTATAGGACTTGTTAAACTATTTTACAGGATATATGAGAATTAGTAGAATGCCAAATTCTTTCCAGCTTTTGAACTGCCTGCTCCGAACTGTGCAACTGTGAGGCATGGAGTTACCCTCCTCTGATTTATGACCTTCTTTTTCAGAGGTGCAGGGAATTTTAAAGGTGTGCTTAGAGGTGCTGTAGTGCTAGCAACAATATAATATATTTGTGTTGGAGTTAAATTGTGGTCGCTGTCATCCACATCTGCACTGAGGTAAACAATGAAGGACTCCTTATATCTAGTTACACAATCTGTATAGATATCTTATTTACTAAAGATATGTGACCTATAAGATTTCCCTTTTCTTTATCATCATTCTAATTTTGACAGTAGTCAGTTAAAGTAGTACTGGAAGCCAAGCCATAGTAGTACATGACATCTAAAGAAACCAGGTGATTTACACTACCATCAATTTTATTTTGAATTTTTTGATACAGTTTGAACTGTGGCAAGTCCCATAACAGTGGGGTTATTAAACATCTTTGCAAAATCTGACTCTTTAGATTTGGCTTATTTTTCTTGAAAACAGTGCTATGTTATTTCAGCCAAAAATAGAAAACAGGAATTTCCACTAAAGAACGCTGAAGTGAATCTTAATAAAAAATAGAAGCTTTTGGATGTTTGATTTACATTTCTGTTCATGTTCTATAGGCCTTGTATTCACTGAAATGCTTAATTTGTGGAACTCCATTGACTCTGCTGGTTTCTGTTTCACACATAATTTGTAATAAATTACAGACAAGTTAAAAAAAAATGTTACTTTAGGCCTAATAATAGCACACAATATTACTTACATTGTAGGTTATTGTCTATGAAGGTTCTCAGTCATTCAGGTCATGGTAATCCAAAGGGCATTGAATAAAGGCAACTGGACTAGTAGAATTTTTTCACCACTCCCCCGAGTAGCTTCTTCAGTTCTAAGAGAGTAATGGGAAGTTGAGGTTTAAATTGGAGAATTCTGTGGGTAAACCCACCAGCAACTTGCTTGACCAGATACTAGTGCCACTATTTTCCATAATGGCTGGGTACTGGGGCTGGGTTGTTGAGAGGGGGGACTGTGCGCCTAGGCTACTTAGCCTAGGAATGGTGCTCTAACAACGCTCTTATCAGTGGGAGTCTCAAAGTATGAATGGTGTTGAAACTTCTTGGGGACAGAAGTCTAGAATGAATTGTAAACAGACGGCAGATAGAATTTCAGTCCACCTCCTCTGTTTAGGTTTTTCCACTTTTACATAGATGGCTTCCTTTACTCCTCTCTCAAACCACTGAACTGAAGAAGCTACTCGGAGGAGTGGTGATATGTCTTCAAGAAAGTCCAGTTGCCTTTTTTCAACGCCTTTTTGGATTGTGGTGTATTATCTGCAGTCATATGTAGGCTTCATATTAAATGGACAGAAATGTGACAATAATAACTGAAGTTGTCTATGATCTCTCCAGATTGCCCTGGTACACTTCTTGTTCAACATTTCTGGCATCCTTCTGTGGTATCCAGTCCCCTTTACCCGCATTCCTATCCAGCTGGCTAAAGGTTTGGGCAACATAACTGCCTCCTACCGCTGGTTTGCTGCTGTCTACATCATCTGCTGCTTCTTCCTTTTACCACTCCTTGTATTCAGCCTGTCCCTGGCCGGTTGGCAGGTACTGGTGGGTGTGGGTGCACCTATAATAGTCCTATTGATTATCATCATTGTGATCAACATGCTGCAGAAAAGGAAACCTGGGTGTCTCCCTTCAAGATTGCGATCCTGGGACTTCCTTCCTGTCTGGGCCCACTCCCTGGCTCCCTGGGACAAGGTCATCTGTGTGATAATTGCCAAATGTTGTTGCTGCTGCAAATGCTGTCAAATTGCATCTGACAACCAAGAACACAGAGTGCAAGAATATGTGGAAAGGAACAAGAACTCACATATAGTGGAGTATGGCAACCCTGCAATGAGTACAGAGAAAGAAGTAGAAAATGAGATGAGAATAGAGCTACAAATTCTAAAAATTACCAAGCTTTGAGATTTTTTATTGACTTTATTGACTCTCATTATACAAGAACAATTCAGACCGCATTTTACAAAATGTAAATATTACTACATTTGATCAATTTTTAACTGTCAGACAAATCCTGGAAAGTGGTGGTTCACCCAGCTGTTTGGTGGTAGCTATCAGCTTTTGCTGAAGATGTAAAAGCAACAATCACATATTATGACTTATTATTATTACTTTTAAATGTAAGCGAAATTTTTAAATTACCCCAATACACTATTTTTTCATATTGCCATGAAATGTTATACAGGTGTTTATGGTTTTACTTTTGATTAAGCATAAACTGACTCAAGTGGTAATTTTTGATATGCATATACTTACTTGGTTTATGTGTAAATTGAAAAACAAGAGAGCAAGAGATTTTTAAGTTTTCTCAACTTTTGTCTGCTGTTGTTGACTTAACTAAGATTTTTGAAGTTTTGCCAAGAGTTCTACTAACTTGGATCTTCTTGATCACCGTAGTAGGATAATAGTGTGAAACTGCCATGTATTTCTACCTTCACCAAATGCATTTTTTTCTTCTTCTTCTTATTTGTTTTTTATAGATATTCTTGTTGAATAAACTTAGAATTATTTCTTAAATGGCATATATTCCTACGTTCCCCAAACACAAATAATCTTGTTGATTAAACATACATTTTACCTTTACAAATCAAGCAAAAATTATGTTGCTGTAATTTTGTTTTTTGGGGGGCATTTTATGCCTTTATTTGAAACTCGACTCACTGAGCTAAACACCGCCACGTATGTTGCTGTAATCTTGTTTGAAAAAAGTATTAATAGATGAATAATTAATAAAGGAGACTACAGGATAATTTATCTGACATCTTTATTGATCTTAACAGTAAACAGACAGGATAGCCATCTTAAAGACCATATTTGTAAAAGAAAAAAAAAATGGCAGAGGAACAGAAATACCTGCCAGAACAACACTATCAACTTCTGCATGCAAATGTATCATGATCCATTGGTTACAGAACGAATTCTAGTAATGGCAATTCAGTATTAACAGGCCTATTATGACTCATTCAACAGTATTCAGACTGAAAGAGCAGCATTTGTACACATGGATTTTGAAGATTGAAAATCCAATAAAAAGGTGACTATGCCACATCTGTAACAGTTGAAGAAAGTGATGTACTCCATGGTGGACATAAAAAACACACAGGCCAGGCCATCGTTAGCCTAATAGTAGGGGTGTGACGATATACTCAGCTCATGAGACGAGACGAAACACGATATTGGGTTCAAGAGAACGAGACGAGACGAGACGAGATTTTAAGAAAACTACAATGACAAATTATATGACTGGGCCAACAGACTTTTATTTAATCAAGTTGCACATGCATTTTGAAATGTTTTATTATAAATCTTTACATGCATGATGTAAGCATGAGCTTTTAATAAAGTTCTTCTTCCACAAATCGAAACTAAAACAAAACAAATATTTATAAAAGTTAACATAAAATAAATACAATTAAATATCTCTCTTTTTTCAAGTGCAAACAATATTATGTGCAAAACCAAATCAAACTTCTACTCTGTCAATAGAGAGTGCAAATAGTGCAAACAGAGCCTGACCAAGTATGTCACTGACAACTTGCTGGAACTACACAGCCACGTTCTTTTTTTTAAGAATATTCATTCTCTGGCAGCAATTGGGATCTTTGCGCATTGACTATATCTCCTGCTGTTGAAAAGATGCGCTCACTTGGAATGGAGGTAGCTCAGGGGGTAGCTCAGGAGGTAGCTGCTGCCCCTCCTTCCCTCTCCCTCTCCTCAACTGTGGTCTTTAAACACACCATCATTTGGTGTTATACTCTGTTCAATCATGCTCTTCAGTGGCACAATGAGAGATACTGTGAGATTCCTTACACAACACTGTGGTGGCTGTCTTCAAAGGATGCAACAGCTTCACAAAGTTTTCAGCATCTCTGACATCGCAGCTGTCAAGTATACCAATGCTTCGGGCATTTTGTCTTAACTCTGGGCTGGTGAGAGCTGCTGTTATGACAGCTATGACAGCGTCCATGATTAACTTGTGTGATGGCAATTGTAGCTGTTTCTGCTGGGAAATTAACACTGCGGTAGCCATTGAACTCCGATGAAAAAAAGCAGCCACACGTCTCACCCACCTGAGCAAACGAGCAACTCAGGGAACATCGAGGCCAGCTTGGGTTGCAAGATTTATAGTGTGCGCAAAACACTTAATGTGCGGCTTCAATCCCACCTCGCGTATGGCCACGTCCGTATTACATGCATTGTCAGTAACAATAGCAATGCCGTGGTTGGGTTTTTTAAGCTCCCAGTCAGGAACGGCTGTCTGTAAAACTTCAGCTATGTTTGCCCCTGTGTGGGACTTGAAAAGTGGGTGAGTCTGTAGTACAATACTTTCCATTTTCCAGTCATTATTGATTGTGTGGGCTGTAATTGTGATGTAGCTTTGCGTACCCTTGATGTCCAACCGTCTGTTGTTATGGCAATGCTTTCTGTGTCTTTCAGGATCTGTACAACCTTCGTCTTGGGCTCTCCATAGAGGTTCAAGATCACTGTGCGGATAAAATGCGTGAGTGATGGGATGGAGTACTACGGTTACAGTGTGTGGAGTCGCAGCCAAAATCCTTGATTTTCTACCACAGAAAATTGCCTCATATCTGCTGCAATGAAAACCCCTATATCTCTTGTTATTGCTGTGGCTCTGGCGCTTGACTGTGGAAGTTGAGGTTCGAATGCGTTTGTCAGCGTTGTCTGGCATGTTAGTGTTTTCTTCACAGGTGCAGTTGTTGATATGAGTACCGTGCTGTGGTGGTGCTGTATATGTCTCTGCATCATGCTCGTATTAGCGGTGGTGTACGGCATTATTTTCATACAATGTTTGCATATTGTCTGTGTCTTATCAGTCACTCTACTGCCATTTATCATTTCTGCCAGGTACCCAAAATGCTGATATAAGATTAATATACTTTGTTGTTTTATTAAGGTTTATTTGAATGTCTATCTAAAATTTGATTGCACACAGAGATTTGAAGATTGTGTTGTATATTGATGTGCTGAAGAAAGAAGTGATCACCGCTGACAAGTCTTATCTTGCATTTAAAAAGGTTTATTTACAAGAAATAACAATGTCAAAAACTCAGCCGAATCTGAGAGGGCTTCTGGCCAATCGACGAATCCCCTCTCTCGTTCAGCTCCCACAGTCACCTTATATAGGATGGTCATCCCCAAGTATCACCATACATAAACAAAACTTATGTCCTTACGTCTGGTTAGTTTTACGAGCTGGCATCTGGTAAATGACCTTTTGACCTTAAACTTTATACACACTTCACAAACCCCAAACACAGGAAAGGGACAGAAGAGAAAAACAAGAAGATAATATACTACATATTTCCCCCCTTCGAGGCTCCTTGAGCCTCGACCACCAAAAAACACAAACATATTCATTGTTATAACATAAAGATATGTTCTTCTTACAGTGCCAATTACAGCACAACCCTTAACAATACAACAAATTCATGGAATGTGAAAACCTATCAGGCAGTCATCTTTCTTAAAATGTCCATCTTTCAATCTAGACAGGAAATTCTCTCACGGCCCCTCTGCCTAAGGCGACCACACAGTAGTACTCCAAACCTACTAAAAAAAGAAGGATTTCTAAAATTTATATAGAGAAATATCTTAAGCAGAGTATATATATATTGGATAATTCAGAAAATAAATCAAAACCATATCCAACATCAGGCTGGTCGACCCATCGGACCCTCCATTGGATCTCTCCCTCCCTAACATTACTTTCCTTAAACACCCCGAAAAAGAAAAGAAAACAACTGAGGTTCCAATACATCCACTTTCTTAACAAGTACACATCAATGATATACACTACAACAAACTTTCAATATTGGCAAGACAAAAATATGTTGTACTGTGATCTTTCTCCACTTTGAGTCCCACAATCACTGTAAGGCCTCATCACAGTGTCCTTGTTCAGGGTCCTTCAGTCCCCGAGCATCCAGCTTCTCACAGTGATACTCCTTCAATATCCGTCTACGAAGAGAGAGCACAACACACCAGTATCTTTGCAAACATTAAAAACTAATTAAAAACATCAACACACACATTAAGTCACCTTTAACTACGCCCCACTATGATATAAGACTACAAAATAACCCATAACTAAATACAATCTTCAAAATGGGTACATTTCCATCAGGTGTCTTTCTACACTGATTTCCTCATCATACTTTCCCTCATCATTTTTATTCAATAGTGGCATCTGAGCTTGATTTCCAGGCATCACGACTCCAACTCACTTCAGTATCATAGCCTTTGCAAAAGTCAACACCAATGTACAAAAACAAAACATCAAACATAAGGATAAAACAACTGCTATTGAAATCTGAGCCAGTACTACTCCCATTGGACCAAACGCATCTCTTATGTTCCTCAATGCATCTATGACACTTGTCATATTGTCTGAATTATCAGGAATAAAAGTATAACAGGCATCCCCAGTTAAATTTAAGGCCACACAAAGACCTCCTTGTTTAGCCAAAATATAATCAAGAGCCATATCATGTTTTAACAACGTCAATCGATTACTTTTCTGTGTATTTGTCAAATATTCAAAACCTGCCATAGTCTCATTTGCAAAAGACTGTAGAGTATATGTAATATTATCAATGTGATCTGCCAAAAACGTCACACCATACCATGGAAATAATCCTAGACCCCACTTTTCTGCTAAACTTATCCTCCAGTGAAAAGCTGTCATAGTATGAAACTGTGCCAATTCCCTTTTTTCCCTACTTCCAAGAGTGACGTCGGGTTGAACCTCATCAGGTGCATGCCCCTTTTGCAAAGTAAAAACCTCATACAGAAATTTTTGCCTTGCCAAACAACATCCTGTCCAACCATATGGTAAAAATATATATGCTTTGTCATCACAAACCCACCAAAGATCTTTTGAAGTTTCCCATGGTCACATTTCTTGGCAAAGTCTGATTCTTCAGGATCAAAGTCCTGCTCTGTCTATGATCTGGAGCATGAAAAGTCACTGTATATAAATCATCAACAACTCTATGGTCACGCCTTCCAAAATGCATCATATATTTGTCACAATCAGATATCCCCATAAACATCCCAGGACCATTGCACGTATTATTTGAACAAAAACAGTTCGTAGACCTTATTGGTATCACTTCCATCGCATCAGGTTTTGCCGTTGTCATTTTCTCATGAGGACCAAATAAATTCATATAAGGTAAATCTAGCAACCACAAACAGGTAAATCTAGGTTTAAAGAGGTTTACTGACAAATTCATAATATTATCTGTTTTTGATTGCTGATGATATAACAACCACGATAATGCAGAGAACTGACATTTAGAAATCAATGGTTCCGGTAACGCCTCTAAAATCGAAGGCCATGTGCCAGGTGCTGGAACTCTCACCACAAGTTTGGAATTTGTAATGCCTTAGAATCAAAACCAAATGCCTTCCAATGTGCTTCCCTCTTCTGTATTGCTCAATGAGGTTCAAACAAATCTTCTGACGTCTCATCAAAACTCAAAAATGCATCACCCTCATCTACCTGTTTAGACTTCAAGGTTGTCACATCTTGTTCCTGTGTTATTTCTACAGATTTTTTAGTTGTTAAAGACCCAATCACTGTCTTAGCAGCATCAGCTGCTACCTCATTTACAGAGATCTTAGAAATGACAGAAACTGTATTAGTCACTTGAGTCGGCGTATTAACACTGAGACTAGAGTATCATGCTCTGTTTGTACACTAATTATCCTTGTAGTGGTCCCTGTAATGAATACCTTCTGATCTTCTCCAGCCACTGTCGAAACTTCAAGAGTCTGCAAGCCCTTTAATGTAAGCATTACCTTACGAGTTACATTACCCCCTATCCAATCCTTCTGAGGTAAAACAAACTTAAACTGTGGCTCTAAATAAGTACATGTATATTTCCCTAGATCACCCCATGTGACATTATGCAAGAAAAGTGAACAATCTCCCCTAACTGTCAACCACCACATGTCATTAACCAGAACATACTTCCTTTTATTGGGGGGTATAACATCAACTTCAGGCCCTCTTAACACCACATCTTCACCACGGTTTTCCCATTTTAAAGAACTATCATTACCGGTGTTCAACCTTCCACACTTACATAGTAAATGAACTGATTCTCCCAAAGCCGCTTCAACACTAGTTTTCATATCGTTTTGGTTTAACCCTTCTTCTAACTGGCCTTGAACTTCCTTGTTCGACTGAGCCTCCCAATTGTCCTGACGCGGCATCACTGCCCTCTGCAATCTCTGGTGTTTTGCCTTCCCTCATGTTAGGCTCCTCAGTCTCTGTGGCATCATCAAAATCATGAACAAGATCATCAACCTCATCTCTGAGCAACTCCATCTTGCTCTTCTGAATCTTCCACATCTTGATTCTGTGGGGGTGACACTTCTTCTGGTGCTTTAACACAGTATGATAAATCATACCAAGTGAGGGAGACCCTTTAACCTGAACTGCAGTCCCAGTGCTACCAACAACTTCAAATGGTCCTTCACAACGTTTGTTATACCATTTCCTTTTAACACCTTTACAAACACATTATCTCCAGGTTTAACCGTCCCCCTTTTTTGTCCATCAAGTCTCTCCTGCGCCTCTTCTTGACTCTACCTGTAAGAAACATATGTGGATATTTTTTTTTATGGAGGGTAGTCATGTGTAGCCAACGTATGCTCGCATCTCATCTTCTAAGAGAGCGAAACTTGGTCCCTTTCCACTCGTACGCAAACAAGGTGTTGGCATCCATCTGCCTGTAACCAACTCATGAGGAGTCATGTGTAAATCAACCCACAACCCACTGAAGCGACATACCATCAATGCTAACGGAAGTGCTGCTATCCAATTTAGACCCGTATGTTGACAGATTTTAACAATACGATTTTTCAGGACACAATTCATCTTTTCACAAATCCGCTGACTCTGTGGATGGTATACTGCCCCAAGATGCTGTTTAATGCCCAATTTCTGTAAAATCAATTTCACAGTCTTATCCACAAACTCCTTCCCGTAGATCGAAGATATTCGAAGATATTCGATCAGGAAGTCCCCACCTGCTTATGACCTCCCTGCACAGAAACTTGACAACTGACTGAGCATCCTTTCGCTTAGTTGGACAAGCCTCAGGCCATCATGAAAATCTATCCATGACGACCAACATGTACCTCTTACCTCCAACTGGTTTTAACATATCGACAAAATCCACCACCAACTCACGCATTGGACCAATTGGTGTTGGAATATGACCCGGAGGAACCATCACACCCCTCTGAACATTATTTTTCAGACAGATAGTGCACCTGCTTATAACATCAATTTGCTCAAGCAAATATGGTGCCTAAAATCCATACTCTTCCTCCTAACTTCCCCCCTTGCAACATGGGCCAACCCATGTGCTTCCTGAATCATCAATCCCAACAGGTCTGGAGGTGCTAACGCTGGAGCTTCTTGAACCTCTGTTTAATTGTTTCAAAGGCTAATGAGTTATCTTCAAAACATCTGCTCTCAAAAGTCCTTCAATCTGTGGTTCAATCCCTTGCCTCTGAAATTTGCTCCAAAGTTTCCTCCTGGTCACATTCATGAGCAAAGTATCCAACTGTCCACAGTTATAACACACTTCTGGGAACTGTTGGAAATTAAAGTTTCCTCTCCCTCTTCCAAAGGTTCCTTGACCTCTTCCTCTCCATATTTGCGGCTGGCCAAAAGTTGGTTGTGTGTTATAAACAACAGGAACCACTGGCAGCGGCTGAGGTGACAAACTGAACCTGGTTTGGCTGCAATTGTAGTGATGACTGATTTTGTTCAGGCCGGCTCTGTAAAACGAAAGCCTGCTTCTTATTATTATTATTATTATCCACCAATTGTATTTGATTGAGTTTCCGAGTTTCTTGATCTTGCTCCTTCTGATCTTACTTCCTATACAGCTCCACTTGATGTGCTACACGATCTGTATATACACCCTTCGCCATATTTCCAAGACCAACCACTTCTGCCAATTTGCTCCGCACTGGTAGAGGTGGCCCCTTCTGTATCTTGGCTCACAAAATTGATTGCTCCATCTGGCTTTCTTCTGGAGCATTTCCTGTGACATTTCTCCATACCTGATAGGCTCTTGACACATAGGCTCTCGGATTTTCTTCCTGTCTCAGTGGCTCAATGAGAATGTTGTCAGGGTGTATATTTGTTGGAAATGTATCTCTCAATGCTCTCCATACTCGACCCCTATTTCCTGCAAACAGCTCTGAATCATTCACAGCACTTCCCACATAACGGTTTAATCCAGCTCTCTGCAGGATCTCCCCCATGGCTGGAACCCCAAGGATATTCGCCAACAATCTCTTGATGTCTCCTACTGCAGCTTGCGTACCCACCATGATCTCTTCCAACTTTGAGATCCAAGGGTGTGCTCCATCTTGAAGAGTAGGTAACTCCTCAAGTATATTTGACATGTCAGTACTCTGCCAAGGTTTATACTCCAAATTTTGACCTCTTATGACAACTGGACACATCTTACCAGGCTTCTTCTCTTTCCTTGAACGCAGTTCATATTCCTTGTCCAATTTTTGGGATCCTGTTTTCCACAACTCTTTCTTCTGAATCTGCAGTTCTTGTAATTGGTCTTCTAGTGCCTTCCTTCTTTTGGTGTAGTGCATCCACAAACATCATATCCAAACATCTACAGCATCTATCTATATTCTCTTCTCTTACAATCTGTCGTCTTTCTTCTTCTCTATAAGCAGTTTTTATCTTGGCAGGCTTCAAAAGAGAAGGACTCTCTTTCCAAATCTTCATCACTGTCCTCTTTTTCACTTTCATGTTCACTTCCACTTTCAACTTCACTTTCATCTCTCAGTTCTGTTCTTCTTCCTGTTTTACCTCCTCTTCTTTCCGCTCTGGCCAGTAGTCATCTGACTGCTGGATCATATCCTCCCATGACTTCTTCTTCATCACTCATCCACTTCTCCAAAATCCATCCTTTTAATTCTCAATTGTCCTCTGGTCTCCAAACGTATCGTTTTCTTTTTACTTTTTGTACTTGGATACATCCTTATAGTCGTCTCTGCTTTCCCCACTTCCTATAATAACCTGCTCAGCCTCATTCTTAATGTGGTAATTGCCCCCTTGACTAATTACCGGAAGCTGAGGATAAACTTCCCTGAGCTCCATCTCCTACAGTGGAGGTCTCTGTACTAGAACCACATGTGAGAAGGGTGCATCAATCTCTGCCATTAACTTCTCTGTTTTCTTCACATTCTTTTTCATTTCATCTACAGTCTTCTCTTCAGAGTCTTTCTTCACCTCCATCCATTTCTGTCCCTCCTTCTCAAACATTTGGAAAATGCTAAGCTCCGTTTGTCTCTTCTGTTTACGTCTTTCACCTTTTCTTCCTTTCTTTACATCTGCCTTATATGTGGACACAAGCACCAGTATTGTTTTTATTACTTCTAGAGTAAAGGTTCATATCACTGCCCATGGTTGCTCGATTTCAGGCCAATGCTTACACCATATCTTTGGCATCTTTGCAATACCTTTAATTAAAGGATTATTCTCCTGACCTACCTCAACAGGAGTAGTTACTTTTGAGTTATCCATCTTTGACATAATAGTGACCCCCCTTTTTACCTGTAATCAAATTTAACCTAATTAAAAATGATCTTAACTCTATTCTATTGTCCTATTATTAAGTTTATTTGTATTGATACACTATTATTATTACTACATATATCCCCCCTTTTATCACAATCAACAAACAAATGAATAAATTTGCCAACTTTACAGGATGCAAAAACAACCTTACAGATATAAAAGTAAACAACGCCGGGTCCACACACAATATCAACCATATACAAACAACCAATCAAATTGCAAGTTAAGCTTCCCCAACTCAGCACAAATTAAACTCTGTTATTCGGATGGTCAGTCATTGCCAAGCCTCAAACTGCAACATATATGTTATGTGCAAACAAATGAATATACTGTTATTATCCCAAATCTGAAAATTATGTTATTACCAATCAAACAATGTATGTATCATCAATATCAACCATTAACAAATGCATAGAGGTCAAAAGCAGGTAGATTAGAAAGAGTCGGAAATAATGCCTCGTACTGTGCTGTTTAGAATTGTTCTAACCGTTTAGGTATCCAAACCAAATCGGTTGTAATTACTCTTGATCGTATTTCAGCCATATTCTGCATAATTTTTCACCATTATAACAGTGTTTTTGGAGCGTAACTTGTCAACGTTATGGAAAATACCATGTATTCCAGCGCATAATTAATTTATTCGTTTAATGGTATTTACTTTAGTCTGCTCATGGTATTATATCTAATAATCAAAATATAACGTATAGTTAATAACAACTAGGGTTGCCACCCGTCCCGTAAAATACGGAATCGTCCTTTATTTTGCAATTAAATGTTGCGTCCTGTATTGAGCCGATACAGGACGCGATTTGTGCCGTATTTTTATAAATGTCCAGTACATGTGTCTGTCTCACACATATACACTAAATCTAAAAATAATGAGCAAAATAAAACGGGAAATACTACATTGTGGTAGTACTGTGTTGTTGTGCGTGTGGCGCTGTCACGGTTGGCTAGAGACAGACACTGCTCTAAAAAAATAAATAAAAAAAAAAAAAAAAAAAAAAAAAAACGCGCCTTTTAAAAATGTCCACTGCACCCGGGACCCCACCACATCCTCAAAACGAGTAACAATAAGTACACTCCACAGACAAGAGAAACACAACAGTTTCTGATGAGGGAAGGAGTTGTTTTGCACTTTCTTGTTTTCTGTATTCTTGAATAAGCAGACATATGTTTACAAGTGTTGTTGTTTTCAGTTCATTTAGTTTATATTTTCAAAGTTCAAATTAAGGCTTTATGTAGCACATTGTATGCAACAATGTTGTACAATAAATGTGTAAACAATGTTCAGCATTTCAAGCTTTAAGATAGATAGATATATGCTTTATTCATTCCAAACTGGGAAATATGAGTAATTGCTTTCTCCCTCGGGCCTGTGGTGGTCATGGCCCCATGTAACATACCCGTTTTTTTGCACTACTTTACAGCTGATTAAACATGAATTACTGATGTGTGGGATCAATAAAGTTATTGTACTAAACTAAGAAGTTTTAATACATTGTTTTTGGTAACCGTTTACCATTAACTTTAGTGTGTGTGTGTGTGTGTGAATTAAATAAGCTGAGGCATTAATGTAAAGTTCACCGTTAAAATGTGCCTTAAAATAGCATTTGTATTACTCCACAGCACAGCTTTGACTCCTCCAATATGGCGGACACACAGTTACATCACATCAGCGGGTCAACCCAGTCAACGAGGCGTCTATGTATTAATGTCTATGGCGCAAACAGTGGACACACAAAGCCAATGTACTGCTCACATACTAGTGGGCAGCAACATATTGAGATATTATCTCTATAAACAGCTCTGACGTGAAGTCGAAAAAACATTCAAAAAAATCTACAGAGTAGGAGTACATTATTTTATTGTAAGTCATCTTGATTTATTTAAAGCTGCATTTAGTTTTTGTCTTTATTTATTTATAAATAAGTGATAAAGGGACAGAGATAAGTTTTACTTCCACATACTCATTTTCAGACACATAACTCATTGCATCACTTATGTCGACATGAAGCAGTACCCCCCCCCCATTAAATATGAAATAAATATTCAAAGACTGGGGAAAATTATTAATAATTGAACCCAAACTGCATCACAATCCATCCTACAGTTACCCATATACCTGAACAAGACCCATTCTTCCAGCACAGCTAAAACAACTAAGCGTTCAGTTCAACACAGTGGACAAACAAGTTTGATGGACAACAAAATAAAAAGTCAAACAGGTGTCCCTGAGCTACAAGACATTCACTAAACAGAGGGTGATGACATAATGAGGCTTGGTCACGTGCCAAGGAGGTTCACATTTCGAAAGGCATCAGGCAATTAAAAGCTGATCCCTGTTCAGGATCACTAGCAAAAAACAAGCTTCAGGTTCATAAAGCAAAAAAGTGTCTACAGACTTTTCAGAACGACTCTGAGCACCAGACATTCCGCTTTAAACACCACTTCAAACATTTTACTTATATGTAGGCTATGGATGTCCTTCTCCACACTTTATGCAGAATACAAGGGATCAGCAGGACAGAGACAGGTGCACAAATATGTAACTGTGAACTTTGAGTCCACTTTTAAATCACATAAATACTCGTATGCTGCCAATTTGTGGTGACTGTTGGGCAAAACATAAACGATGAAATCCAAGAGGACTGCTAGAAAAATAACAGGGAACATGTTTTATCTCAACAGCAGTTATTACTATCAGCAAATACATGAAAGGTCAACATCACAGTCCTCTACTGTGTCAGGTTTCCATGAGTGTCAAAACAGTGCAACATAAAACATGTAAACAGGACGAATTACAAGAGAAATAAAGTTTTTAAAATGTAAAAAATACATTTTTTAAACGATCCCAAAGGTGTTTGAAAAAACTCTGAATGACTGAAGAAGCTACTGATGAGTGGTGAAACACCTTCTGAAAACTCTACAAGTCCAGTTGCTTTTTTAAAATGCCTTTTAGATTAACATGACCTGGATAATGGATAACCTTCACAGACATCTTCTAAACAATACTTAGTGGGCTGTCCTTGCACAATTAACCAGTCAGCCTCCAATATGAAGTCAACAACAATGCAGTCCAGGGTCAGATTGAGAGGCCATTTGAAGCCTCAGGTCTGGTGACAAACGCTTGATGCATGCAACATCCAGGCTTCTGCCACCATCTCCATGTCAAAGAACTTTATCACCTGCTCTTGAATTAGACTCCCATGGCTTTTGAGGGCAACCAGTTGTGGCTCCCTGACAACTGCAGGGCTGCACTGAGCATTCACTTCTAAAAACAGTATAATTGACAAGGGACCATCTATGGTACGAGAGATCAGTGCAAATACACAGCAACCTTTCTCCAAAACATCCACCTCCTCCTCCACTGAGCTCCAGGTTACAATTTTGGATATAACTGTGGATATAAAAGACAGAAAAACCGCAAACTCTCTGAATGGTAAGACATTACACAGAAAAAATATATAACACAGTTCAACAACCAGACTGACTGTAAAAATACCTTGGAGAAGTATGCCTAATGCAAACAAGGGATTAATAGAAACTGTGCTGAGAAAACAAATAGGATAAGAAGCGCTTCAGATCACACAATGTTTGGGGAGGTTCATGCCTAAACAGAGGCCGGCCCCAAGGGCCTTGGTGAGTCATGAGGGGTTGGGCTCTCCATTTCAGAGGCAGTGGATTCGTCGTCGTCATCATCCGTCTGCTCTGCACTGTGGTATAGCATGAGTGCCTGGGTTTTATGGGTGATGGTAATGGTGCAGGGTCCTTGGGCCCATGGCTCCCCATCCACCTGCATGGGCATCTTGGAGCTCTTCAGAACCAGCTGCAGAGGTAAGGGCAACATTGTGATACACAGTACCATGAAGTGTGTCAAGTGTTTGTGACGCCAGTAATTACCATCATATTTTACCCGCAGTCAGTGTGTTTTACATGCACAGCTTAGTCGAGCTATGCTTGAAATTCAACTTTCTGATGCGTTCCTCATTAGTTTACATGCAACGGAGAAAATCGAATAACTGATGGGAACATGTCCTCCTTCTCTACTCACTAGGCGATATGTGTGTTTTTAGCAGGTTAATACCATGTTAATACGGCTCCCTTTCCCTTTCCGGTTGACCTATTACATCATATAATAAACAAGAGTCCTTCTTGTGGCATCCCTAGTTGTTCTTGCGGTCTTTCAAACAACAACAATATGGATAATAGTTCATCTTTTTTAATCTCGCACATAATGTGCGCGCTACTAATGGTGCAGATAAGATGCGCGTTATCCCTCAGATGGTTTTTCTACCGGCTCTGTTTACATTCTTCTTCTATGACTGGCTCTCTTGGATGTTTTTGCATCGGTTGTGGCGCATGCACTCACGTGTTGTCCAGTTAAAAGTCAAATTAAGTTTATATATGCCAGAGAAAAACGATTTCTAATCGCATTAGCTGGGTGTCTTAATCGTTTAAGGAGAATCCCACTTAGACTAACATGGTTGCTGCTGCTCTATGCCTACACTTTTCTCATTAGGCACACTTTTAAATTGCTTTATAGATTAAAACAGAGCAAACAAGCAACAAGATGCCTTTAAATAAAACAGGATTTTAGGCTGAGGTAAGGCATGTCATTTTTACCTGAGATGGTTTGGTAAGTTGGGCAAAAGGGAGTCAATCCCCAAAGATGTTAAAAACTTCACAGCAGAAATAAGTTTCCTATAGCCTGATGTGAAGATGTTTTGATCTTGATAGCCAATTTCTTCACTGATTTCAACTGTACTACTGGCTGTCATAAATGGAGACTGGGCAATGTCAAACTTATTACTGTGCTTTGTATTTTAATTTCCAAAAGCTGGGCAAACTGTTGCCATTCAATTCTGACCAACACAACAGACTGCTGCTATATGCCAAAACCTTACTCATTATGTGCACTTCTAAACTGCTTTATAGCCTAAAACAGGAGAAATACGGGGCTACAAGGGTGTATTCTCTCTTTTTGCTGCCCTGAGTTTTGCCTTCGAGTCTTCAAGATGTCTAGAATAAAATGCAGAACTCCAGTTCTACAAAACGTGACGTCTATGTGAGATGATTAAGAAGATTAAACTCAGGTGCACAGCCAAAAACTGCAGCTACTCTAAAGTCCATTAGGGATCGTCTCTAAAAGTGAGTCAGTCCACTTAAAGATGTCTGAATTTACAACAGAAAAAAACATATTTACCGCCTGACAGAAAAGAAAAAAAAAAGTTTTCACAGTTTATTTTTATTGCCGTTTGAAAGCATGTAAATCTCTGTAAATCTGTATTTGTAGTTGTTTCTTGGGCTGTGAGTTTAATGTTATATAGGAAATAGAGTAAAGCAGGTTTGAAAAAAGCACATGCAGGAGCTGAACATCATGTGAGTAACCAGATTAGTTAGAATTAGTTTCTCAAATGCTGTACAGAGGCAAATGAAAGCAAAGAGCAATTTGTCTCCATCACTGTCATTTATCATACCCATTTAGTAAGGTTAACATGAGGCAGTGGTGCAGAACTGTGAACGTGTGTTCCAGTCTTACCCTGACAGTGTGGGCTTGTCCAAGTCGTACGGGATTGGCCAGCTTGACCTGGATCTGAGCACAGTGGAAGGAACCAAACACACCCACCACCTCCAACAGACCATCATCCAGCCTGGAGAGCATTTCAATGTTCATGAGCAGAAATCAGATTATATTGTGCTTACAGAAGAATTAAGCTAGGCAGTGGGTCTCACCGGGTTGGGGGGCATGGTTCATCCCCCATGCCGTCCCAGAGCCTACATCCTCCACCCCAGTAGCCGATGTTACAAACTATGATTCCCTCCAAACTGGGCAGCACCACTCTCTCCCCATCCAACTCCAGCTGTGGCAGCAACACAAAAACACAAACCTGAATTTTCTCAGTGTTCACAATTTCAACAGTTTATATGTCAGTAAGTCAGATTTTGTCTGCAGAAATTCATTTTTAAGCTGTTCAATTGGATGATCATTTGGAGGGTGTAGTTTGTGGGGCTGTTAAACTGGACTGAATTAATCTGGTGTACCCAGCTGGTAACACTCTATGATCAGGCTTATATTGATGGAGTAGTTGGTCACAGGACAAGACTGTCTACAATGTGCAACACCAAAGAAAAGAGCTGATTATGGGTAGGATTATTGATCAATATTAGTTGTTCGAAATTCCTGAAAATCAGTGAAGGATGTTGTATGATGTACTATGACAAACATGAGCTAAGGAATTTGTGAGATGATTTTGATGATTGTTCAGTGAATAAGTTATTGAGCTAAATTTCCAAAACAAAACACTAGAAAAAAATTAAAACTAAGTTTTGTAGTCTAATCAACAGGAGATTTCCATTCGTGACATTATCATTATGATGTCATAAATTATATATGCATAATACATTATGTATTCTTGTTGTGAATGTCACAACAAAAATACATACAAGAATAAATAAAAGAATACAACAACAAGATAGCTTGTTATATTTTCCAAAAATGCTGTAAGTAGCAAGAGCTTCTTGCTGTCTGTGGTTATCTTTGTCATGCTACCATAAATATTAGTGGAGTTGTGAATATTTCTCAAGCTGATTATTATTATTTTTTTTATATTCTGTGCATCTGGCCCACAGAAGCCAAATGTCAAGCTTGTGTCTTAGTGTTGAAAACCACACTTGAAAAGTGAAAGTCTATTTATTCGCTTATTGTGGTATAATGATAATGGCAATGCTAATAATAATTTCCTTTGTATATAATACTTTATACTTCAGAGGTTATAGACCTTAATTTAAATGTCTGTAAATGTTGTCAGACATCCAGGTCATGGTAATCCAAAAAGGCAACTGGACTTGTAAAGTTTTTTGCAGTTGCTTCACCACTCATCCGAGTAGCTTCTTCAGTTCAAAGAGACTGGTGGGAAGTTGAGGTTTAAATAGGAAACTGTGGGTAAAACTCATCATAGACTCACTTGACTTGTTTCTGTAAGAACCAGAAATTCCTGCCACTAATTACGATTTTGACGGCCCATTAAGCTGTCTATCTCTCTCGCTGCAGTTTCCCTCCAGTAGACACGGCAGAAGTGGGCCAAAGTTCTATTTTGGTTTGGAATTTAGGCGAATTCACAAGAATGCACAAAAGTAGCTGAGGTTGCTTCTGCTAGCACCGGGGCTGTCACTAGCATTAGCGTGGTTAGTCAAGTTAGTGCTAATACACAGAGACACTGATGTATTGAAGAACATCATTGGTTAAACTTCGCTGCTCTGCCGTTGTCAGTGTGAAGATATGTGCTGTAAAATGTATTAGCATAAGATTTTTTGAAACCAAGATGTAGTGCCAATCTGCATGAGGCTGAATTATGTCAGCAGCGGGAGTTTCAACATTACAAGCTTGAGTTGTTTAAAGAGGGGAAGATTGGTCCTGCATTTGGTAATGTGGGGGATCATGGAGCTGGTGGATCTCCATATTTTGATGTGTTCACTTGTTTGTGTTTGCTCCTGAAATTTTCTGAAAAGAACCCAAACACTTTCTTTCTGCTCTTTGAAAGATTGGCCAAAAACCAAGAATGGAGCGATTCCAAACAGGGACTGCTGCTTCAGTGTGTGTTAAAAGGGTGGGCTCAGGAAGCCTTTTCTTCTTTGACAACAACTGGCAGTGAAAACTAACTAACTAACTAATAAGCAGAAGACCATGACTTTTGCAGGGGCTGCTGTGTTGGCTGATGAATACGTGCCGACTCATGAGGTCCAGGGGGAAACTGGGCGCAGAGGTGGTAGTAGTAGCCATCAGAGGAGTTTAAGGGGGACTCTTCTAGTAACAGCTTGCCTAACAATGTTAATATGTGGGATGCCAGTCGGACATATAACTACTGTCTGGGCAAGCCTTAGCCACTCACAGGTTGACAGGAAGCCGGCTGCGGGAGAAAGCTGAAGCTATTTCTGTGGTGCAGCATCACACTAACCAGGTTGCTGTGGTGGTGCCTTCAAACACTCCTGAGAAACTGAGTAGAAACACTCCAGAGCTCCGAGACACATTGGATGAAGCTGAAGAAATTGATCCAGGTTACCAGAAACATGTAAGTGAGAGGTTTGTTTCGTTGGTAAGGAGTGACGAGAAAGTTCTGGTTAAAATCTTGATGGACTCTGGTGCTTTGGACTCATTCATTTTAGATTCTGTGACACAATTTTCATCAGACACTACCACTGGAGACTTTGTGCTGGTTAAAGATATGGTGTTGATTGTGTTCCCGGTGCCTTCACATAAGGTGAGCCTTTGGTCAAAGCAAGTTAATGGAGAGGTGGAGTTAACAGTATGGCCAGGCCTTCCAGTTCAGGGGATGCAGGTGATTTTAGGGAATGATCTAATTGATGGTCTCTTCTTCTGCCGCTGCTGTTGGTTAGGTGGACATTGACTGTGATAACCACTCACCGTTTTTTCCAGTCTAGCCAACCAGGCACTGTTGTGTCTAAACCACTTTCCCTATGAATGGTGCTCTAACAAAGCCATTGTCAGCGATACCCCTCTCACATCGAACAGCAGGTTGACACAGGATTGTCAGACTCAGGTTGACCTGCCTTTGGTGTGCTTTCATACTGCACTACACTGCGAGATAAATAATGAACAGCATGGTGTGTCCCACGCCGCTATTCATCCTGGCGTTCATCGGGAGATATTTTTTTAATGCTTTCAGTCTGTTGATGACCTGCCAAATGGACTGGTCAAACTCACGATTTCTTTGATAGAAAAAAATGAACAAAAACCTCTGCCCTTCAGAGATCCGTCTCAGAGAGACCTACAGGGAGACCGATCTTTTGGGAGTGGACCAAAACTTCCCAGAGCAGGTACATCAATGTCACCATGTAAATTAGCTGGTCGACACGGCATTCCTGTTCACATTGAAGCTAACCGCACCAATAAAATCCTGGGTCGATTGCCGGATCGTTCGACGCAGGTCGAAAACCCGGGTCGAATTTCTCCAATTTGACATTCCTCACTGCACTGAACAGTATGCACTACTACACTACAACAAAACACCCAGGCAGAAACAGAGTATTGTAGTGTATGCTGTTTAGAGCAGCGAGTAATTTACACACTACATTGGGGAAACAAAACAACCCATCCACAACCCATCTGCTGGCGGTCAAGTTTTTTCGGTAACTGGAATCAGGTCCCAGGGGTGAAAAAGAAAAATACGGAGCCTGTGCAGATTCATTTTTCAAACTGTGCAGATTGTGCTAGAGGGACGATGTCATCACCTCGTCCCTCTAGCCCATGACATCTCAAAAATAACAACGTCATCATGAATGGTGGACTACCAGCTTGTGGCAGTGCTGCATCAGATATTGACCCTTGTTGGGTGGCTAGGGTAATATATACTATTGCTTGGCCGCTACACAAGGTTGATACGCATGCTCCGCCCCTTCTTCTTCAGTAGCAGAAACACCGCAACACAAAGGCCTGGGATATGTATCACAGCCTTTCTACAATAGTTGCAGTTTTGCAATGGATCCATCGAAATCCTTGACATAATGCCAAGGAAAACGAGAGGGAAAAAAAAGATTTGGCTGTTTTGCCATGTGTGAATGTGGCCTGAGATATAATCTGCCATGAACTTACAGTACAGTTTTAACGTTTGTCCCCAAGAAGTTTCAATACCATTCACACCTTGAGACTGGAGCCCCTGACTGACAATGGCTTTGTTAGAGCACCAGAGGGTAAGTGGCTTAGGCACAACAGGTAATGACAGGTAACAGGTAAGTATCCAGACGTTAATGGCAATTAGTGTTAGTATCTGTTTCTTATAGAAACAAGTTAAGCAAGTTTCTCCAACAGAGTTTCATATTTTAACCTCAACTTCCCACCAGTCTTTTAGAACTGCATTTTCAAGAATAACTACAAGTCCAATTGCTTTTTTAAATATCTTTTTAAAAGCTTAACTTTAAAGAACAAAATATGCTACAGGAGTAAACAGAAATGTTGGAAATGCAGGACTAAACTAAATAATAAACAAGGACATATAGATGATAAAAAAATCTAATTCTTCTTCTAAAGGTGAATGCGGTTGTGGAAATGCTGCCAACAGCCAACTATGTGGAAGCTTTATCTTCTCGGACCTTGCTTATGGGTACACTGTTTAATGATCAGTATTTGGTACACATTAATGGTACACAGAAGAATGTCAGATCTTTGTAGTAAAGCTATTTATCTTTGCCTGTTTATCTTTGCTGGCATATTTATCTTTGCCAGAGTACTGCTTTCCTGGTGTGTGCCATTTGATGTAGTGTTGCTGTTTGTCATTGATCCAGAACATGGTGCACACATTGGCATTTGATGAATTGATGCAGCAAAACAGCATCTCAACAATTGTTGCTGGCCCAGTGGGGGTAAATATGGGATGTTTTTGCTTGGCACGCTTTGAAATTTTTAGCCCTTGACTGAAATGAAAAGGGGGAACTTGTTGTAGATGGTCTT
The DNA here is from genome assembly GCF_022458985.1 of Mugil cephalus. Lineage (NCBI taxonomy): Eukaryota > Metazoa > Chordata > Actinopteri > Mugiliformes > Mugilidae > Mugil > Mugil cephalus. Next base: position 246,447 of record NC_061771.1, on the reverse strand, counting down.
TATGCACTCATCTCTCAGACACGTAAATGGAGACCCTGTTTGCCCAGGCCAAAAAGTGGCTCATTTTGATGAAAACTAGGTTATAGCTCATTGTTCACTTAACCATGAGAGAAAATAATCACTGCACTTGTCTCATTAGTGAGTTATTGATCCTGAAATCCAAATATGCCACTATGTTTGCATATAATCCTAACTTTGCCGAAATAACATGCCAGAGAGTCCACCTGCACTCAAGACCAACATACACCATATATGTTATCACTTTATAACGCAAAAGTTTTTATATTATAACATCAAAATATGACATTATAACATGAAAAACATTTTGTTATAACAAGAAACTTTTCAAATTATTATGTGATACTGATCAGATTTTCATTTAATGGTGTAGCAGCAATGCACTTCTGTGGAACAGTCCAATCCTTATTGATTGGACTGTTCCACGGAAGTGCATTGCTGCTACACCAGTAAATGCCATTTTGTTGTAAACAAAACAAAACATAAACAACACGGATGGCATGACATGTATGATTACATGTCTGTTACTCTTCTATCCATCCACATAAAAGCGAAATGATTTGACTGGCCCAGCAGATATTTGTAGGAGCATAAGTACTTCCCAACACAGTTAGTTTTCAGGCTATGCAAATAATTTAGAAAGGGAAAAATGCACAACAAGTGTTTTTTGTAAGAGCCTCGAACTGAATTTTCAGGTTCTTTCATCACACCAAGCCCATTGTACCTCAATCCTCTTATCCAGATCTTTACATTCCTGCACTAAACAGTCTTTGGTGCCATACAGGAAGTATACTGCCTGGAAAAAGAGGAAAGCAAACATTAATTAAAAGCTCTTGTAAATAGTAAATATTCACACATCATGATTTGTGTATACAAACAAAGCCTTCAGACCTTGTTGATGATACGGCTGGAGAAGAAGGAGGGGGTTTTCTCACGGTGTGTGTGGAAGTTGAGGGCCATCAGGGCATCCGGCCCCACAGAGAAGTAGTTGTTCATAAAGAGAACCTGAGGAGGATTTATGTTAATGACTCATGAGTAAATGAAGATAGTCCTGTGTTGGTTACAAAAATTTACTTTGAGAGATCAAATTTACCTTTGGTTTACGAAAGTAGAGACCTTTTGATGCTACCTGCACTTTCCATCTGAAATTTATTATCAAGGTCAGTGAAAGACTCAAAACAAACACACAATTTCAGAAACACACACATAACCGAGCCACAATTGCAACAAAAAAATCTGTAACATGTAGATAAGTTCTATTTTTAGACTGATCGAAAGCCCTATCCATGCTGACATGCATAATGTTAGACTTTCCCTGCAGTTACTACAGCTATAACTCACCATTCATAGTTTTAATATGAACATTTTATCCTATTTAAATCTATGATCTTATAAATAGAAACAATTCATAGCATTTCACAGTCAAACTTGTTTTTATTCAATCCTTTAATATAATTACTATGTTGTTTATACCATTCAACCTTAAAAACAATTCTATTCAAGAGAAGTGAGATTGTTTTTTCTGGTCCTAAAGGCAATACATTTATACAAAAATGACAGGAACACTCTCTCCCACCTGTCCATTTTCACTACTTCAGCATCAAGGATGTTACGGAGAACCTGTTCCACGGGAATCTCTCCAGCATACCCAGCTCCCCAGCCTAAGCTGTTGGAGAGGTCATTTCCTGTCCCCAGAGGCAGGATGGTCACCCTCGGGATAAATTGGTCTTGGCCCTGACAGGGGAAGGTACCGGAGTAGCAGGTTTCTTTATAACTTGACTGAGCGATAAGTAGAATTTCAGCAACTAAATGTAGAGACATCCCACCTTTAGCTTCATTGAGTCAATGGCATCAAGCACCCAGCCCACCGTGCCGTCGCCTCCACACACCAGCACCCGCACGCTACCAGGGGGAAGAAGTGTGCACAGCTGGAGAGCTTTTGAGGGAGTCAGCTCCGAAAGGTCAAACACCTACAGGTGAAAAGAAAGACTAGTTTCATGTAGAAGACAAGCTCAGACAAGTTTGTGAAAAAAGAAGGATGACATTTTAAATTTAACCTGAATGAGACAAAGCTGCAGACTCACCTGAACAGGGTTAAGAAGAGTGCGAAATTCTCCCAGCAGAGCCTCGCCCATGTTATTACCGCTACGTGTGTTGGCCAGGACCAACACTGGAGTCCAGCCACTGCCACAGGAAGACCCCAGCTGCAGGAACAAAACACCAACTAATTTTTAAAACTGCCCTGGAATGTCTCAAAAGTTGCCATCCCAGTCATAACTCCACCACCTTGCTGTATTCATCAGGGTGTTTGTGGTGCAGTTTGTTGACTCTGTAGAGGTAGTGAGGAGGGATGATGAGGCTGTGGAACTCTCCCATGTTACACACATCTGCATCCACCAGGCTGTCCATGCAGTCGTCATGGACAGTGGTCTGACACCACACACACCTGCAAAGAGGGGCGCAGAAATGTTGATAAGTGGTGATTCTGGTGAAGGAGGCCAAACCATGAAGCTCTTTAGCCTTAGCAGCAGGGTTAAAATGTCATTATTATCAGGTGACTTATCTGACAATAAGGGATCGTCATGGAGAGCAGCACCAGTGCAACAGTAAAAATTAAAATGAATTTAAAGGTTGAACTTTGATGCTTTTTGTCTAAAAACAAAGGGCTAATTCCTTTTTTTCTCAGATTCAAAAAAAGACATGCCCAAAAAAACACTGATTATATCTGAGCAGCTACATGGTTTATTTATGCTATAAGGACTGCCCCATAATAAAGGCAACACTCCATAGTTTGCTGCAGATGTGTGCAAATCAACATAAAACATTTTATACTGCAGCTCATGTTCTATCATGTTCTCATGTGCAGCTACTTTTTAGAACTGCTCTTTTATGCACAAACAGAACTCCAGGGGGTATTGCACAAAAGTTGGATGAAGACATCCAGGATAAGTGAGCAAGCCTGGCTTGACTAAGCCTTGTTGGTGCATTCTTGGATTAATCTGTTGCACGATTGCTGAGCCAGGATAAAAAGACGTGGCTTAACCAAGCCAGGTGTGGATTGTTAGGATAAGTGCGTGTTCATGTTATTCTTGAAAAGACCACGAGATTGATCACACGGTAGTAAAATAGAACATGGACGCGAGGCGTACTTCACCATCGCGGAACAAGAGCTACTTGTTGGACAACATTTTGAAGGGGCTACGGGAGCTAATGCCAGAGGTACCGTCTCTGTCAACATGGGAATTAGCACACTTTGTCTACATTTAGCACACCTTGCTTATGGTTAGCACAGTTAGCTTACAGTGAGCACAGTTAACCCAAATTTAGCACAGTTAACTCACATTTAGCACAGTTAGCTTACGGTTAGCACAGTTAGCATGTGTGTGAGAGAGTAAAGCGTGCTGACGCGCGCATGTGTGTGCGTCCTACTACTCTTCCTGTGTGTATCTGTAACTGTAATAACATAAAGTTATCTGTGCGTTTGTGTGTGCATGTGTGTATGTGTGTGGCGCACTTATGGCGCATGTGTGTGTATGTGTGTAACTGTAATAACATAAAGACATCAGAGTAGTCCCTGATTAATGAACTGGTCTCAGCTGTGGCCCAGAGCTGCAGCTCAGGGGTTGCCATGGCAACCCAAGGTGGCCATGGCCGTCAGTGACAACGGGAGCGTGCGGAGCCAAGACACAGAAAAGAGCTAGATTTCCCACCTTTTCACTGGTCTCACATTTGGGCTTACTGTGACAAAATGGTAGCTCCTATCAGAAAAACAAGCAGACCGTGGGCCTCCACATGGAGTAAATATTTTGGACACATTCGCAAGTTAAACACAAAGGTCTCTTCTCCTTTTCTCAGAAAATCTTTGCATTGGAGTGAATGGAGAGCAGACAGGCCCTTTACCGCGAACAAAGGCTTGCAGTTTAAATTCTGTTCTCACTGCTTTGCCGAGCACATTGTGAGAGACACAACAAGTTTGTCTACAACTGTGGAAAAACTCATGTGTCTCTCATGTTCTCTCCCTCTAAGTCTAAGTAGTAACATTCTGCACTCTAAAACGAATTTCGACAGAAATTTTCATGGTTACTGAACAGTGACTGATCAAAAGCTATAAGACCTATCAGAACAAGGAGTAAGACACCAATACACAAGACTCGTGTATACATTTTAAAGTTTAAATGAAGTCTCTAGGTGAAAGTATGCCTGAGCAGTAGACCTTTGGAAAAACTTTTTGCGTGTTTTTCTTCAGCCATCCCATTCATTTTCAATGGGAAATTTGTCGCAGTTTTTTGCGATTTATGTCGCGAAAAATTCGTATTTCGGAAAGAAAGTAATAGCACACCGATCCCGATCAAGCCACATGATTTGATGTACAACTATATAACATGAAGGAGCTGACCCTAGCAGATGAGCTGGCAGTGGATCTTAATAAAGGGAGGTCAGTGATAGAGGGGTCCAGGGAGGGACCATGATGGACTCAGTCTGAGCAACAGGAAGTAGCAGCTTCTTACGGGGTACAGTTCCACTACAGTTTAAACACACTTGACAATATTATACTATCTGATTAGAATGTTTTTGCAGTGTCTGGGGACATGGTTGCACTTTTGGAGCCACCAGAAGATGATCCAGTTAGTTCTGTACATTTTATTGAAATAACAGGCTTGGCATGTCCTTTCAAATGTCCGTACAAGTTCTGTTGATTCACGTATGCATGTATATGGCAGGAGGATTGAACCTCTGCAGATGTGGAGATGCTGTCACTGGATTCCAGAATGCTTGAGGTATCATGTCAGTGTTGTGGAGATCCCCTGCTTATTTAGTCCAAAATAAAGTTGGTGATGTGGTGCTATTAATATTACACAATCCAGAGGCTGCACAGCCTCAAAAGCAGGCTGGAAACATTGTGAGTAGATGCTGAAGCAAATCTATGTGATGCACAAATACTACTAATTGACATTTCTTCAAAAGAATTCATACCTGCAGAAACAGACAGAGCCGGTAGAACTCAAAATTCAGAGAGAAAAAGGAAATCTGGAACTGGTGGAGATGGACATTAAAATGAGAACATTGGAAACTAGAGAAACTAACGATCCAGAAACTGGGAAGGGGTGGAGTATTCCAGTGCAAACTGTAAACATATTTCTGATGGAGTGTGTTATTGCTTGTGACTTTTGTTTTCTGTACTCCAGGCTCAAAGCTAAAAAATGGTGCTTGTAAATTAAAAAATTATCAAAAAAAATGTGTCCTTTTTTCTTTTACCATGAATGTATGGTATACAACTGATCTGGAGAGGTGGGACTTTGGACATAATGCACATACAGAGAAAAAAGTACCACACAATCATCATTTGTTGACAAAAATTCTAAATTCAGCATTTAAGGAGAGAAAATTGGAAATATGTTGCTCTCCGACCAGTTGGCTAGCAATGTTGTCTGGGAAGCAGAACACCAGAGAAGGCAGGGCTGGATGATTGTAGAAAAAATCATGATTATTTTGATTGATATTAAAATCACCATTAATAAATACGATTATTCCTTGATTTTAAAAAAAAAGTATTTATTGAACCACTTAAACTAAACTTTAAATATAACTTTTTAGAGCATATACAGTGGGGGAAATAAGTATTTGATCCCCTGCTGAATTTGTAAGTTTGCCCACTTCCATAGAAATGATCAGACTCTGGTTTTTATGGTTGTTTACTGGTTATGGGTATAGACAGAATATCAGTCGAAAATGCATAAAAAACACACAATCTAAAAGTTATAAATTGTTATGTATTTTATTAAGGGAAATAAGTATTTGATCCCCAAGCACAACACAAGTCAGTACTTTGTAGAGAAACCTTTGTTGGCAAGCACAGCGATGAGACGTTTCTTGTAGTTGGTCACCAGGTTTGCACACAGCGCAGGAGGGATTTTGGCCCATTCATCTTTACAGACAGTCTCTAAATCCTTCAAGTTTCTTGGCTGCCTCTTGGAAACTCGGAGCTTCAGCTCCCTCCACAGGTTTTCGATCGGGTTAAGGTCTGGAGACTGACTAGGCCACTCCATGACCTTAATATGCTTCTTCTTGAGCCACTCCTTTGTTGTCCTGGCAGTATGTTTTGGGTCATTGTCATGTTGGAAAACCCACCCACGAGGCATCTTCAGTGTTCTTGCTGAGGAAAGAAGGTTTTTGTCCAAGATGTTACAGTACATGGCTGCATTCATTGGCCCCATAATGCGGTGAAGTTGCCCTGTACCCTTTGCTGAAAAACAGCCCCAAAACATGATGTTTCCACCTCCATGCTTAACCGTGGGTATGGTGTTCTTTGGGTCATACTCACGTTTTTTCATCCTCCAAACACGGCAGGTCGAGTTAATGCCAAATAGCTCAACTTTGGTTTCGTCAGACCACAGCACTTTCTACCAAGCCTTCTCTGAGTCATTTAGATGTTCACTGGCAAACTTAAGGCGGGCCTGTACATGTGCCTTCTTGAGCAGGGGGACCTTGCAGGCACTGCAAGAGTTCAATCCATAACGGCGCAGTGTGTTGCCAACTGTTTTCTTGGTGACGGAGGTCCCAACTGCTTCCAGATCATTAACAAGCTCCTTCCGTGTTGTTTTAGGCTGCTCCCTCACCTTTCTCATCATCATCCTCACTCCATGAGGCGAGATTTTGCGGGGAGCTCCAGACCGAGGACAGTTGATGGTCCTTTTATGGGTCTTCCACTTGCAAATAATGGCACCAATAGTTGTCACCTTCTCACCAAGCCTTTTGCTGATGGTTTTGTAACCTATACCAGCCTTGTGCAGGTCTACAGTCTTGTCCCTGACATCTTTTGACAGCTCTTTGGTCTTGCCCATGGTGCTGTAGAAGTTGGAATGTAAGAAACTGATTCTTAGAGCAGGTGTGCTTTATATACATGACGAGTTAAGATCAGGAGTATTGGTAATTAGTTGACTGAGCACAGCTGTGTGCCACATGCGCACCAGCCAATCTGTAGGAGCCTGAATTCTAAGTGAATTGTTGGGATCAAATACTTATTTCCCTTAATAAAATACATAACAATTTATAACTTTTAGATTGTGTGTTTTTTATGCATTTTCGACTGATATTCTGTCTATACCCATAACCAGTAAACAACCATAAAAACCAGAGTCTGATCATTTCTATGGAAGTGGGCAAACTTACAAATTCAGCAGGGGATCAAATACTTATTTCCCCCACTGTATGTCAGCCTCCATAATCTCTCGCTGTCGCCGGGAGCTGGTGGGATATGGAGTGGCATTGTAAAGAGTGTGTTGAAGTTGACGTGCTTTTTTGGGTCTTTTGCTCCTTCAATACTTTGTCATAGACCACTGGCAGGACAGCCCTTATAGCAGAACTTTAAATGGTTAAATAAATTTATGATCGCCAAAATCGAAATCGCGATCAAAATTAATCGTCCAGCCCTAAGAGAATGTATCTAATAACAATACGTAATTTCTTAACCTACTGTACATTGTTACCAGTGATGGGAATAACAGCGTTAAAATAAACGGTGTTACTAACAGCGCTCCTATTTCCATCTTTATAATGAAGTTTCTGTCACTGAAAATTAAATTGGGCACGTTACTTGGCTCTCAGCCACGGGAGCCGCAAAGCTGTTTTTCTTTTTTTTTTCTTTTTTGGTGAGGAGAGGAGGGAGGGGTGGAACAACCCCATATGGGATGATTATTGGCTAAATTGGTAGGCTTTCACGATAAGCCAATCACAGGCAGTGTTCAGCAATGCAATTCTTATCAATGCAACTGGCTTGTGAAACCTAAGAAACTATTCTAATTATTAAACATATTTAAACTAAAAAAAAAAGAAGAGTAACACAATAGTTACTTTCCCTGGCAACTAGTTACTTTTATAGTGGAGTAATTCAGTTACTAACTCAGATACTTTTGGGGAAAAGTAGCTAGTAACTATAACTAATTACTTTTTAAAAGTAACATGCCCAACACTAATTGTTACACACTCATAATATCCAAGAGTCTTACAAATATACATCACGCATTGGACAAATATCATGCAAAAACAGATATGCCATCATGAAGAGGAAATGGGTGAATGGGGAGTTGGAGCTATATGTATAATGTTGCCCCTGACAGCCGTAGTTTAGATTGTCTTTCAACTTCAGCAATCTTTAAAAGTAAAAATCTAATCAATTGCAACAATCCACATATTAATCAGACCTCTCACAGAACTATGACAAGCAGTCTTTATTAGTATTGGAATATAACACTAAGCCTGACAGTAATAAAAACAAAGGTCAGAATGATGTGGAACCCTTAGAATTGTCTTCTATCAGTAATGTGTAAGTAGTGATATAACATCTCATTTTTCATTTTTTTACACCTGTATTGTACTGTCTGATTTTTGTATTTTTAGAAGCTTTCAATGTTGGTGTTATATTAATAAAGACAATAAACCTTGCTTCTTTTTTTGATGAAATATTTTGTCTACTGAAACTAAAAATCAACCGGCAAATGAAATGACTTTATTTATAATATGCATGATGCAGGATGATTGAAATGATCTAACATGTGTAGAAAGACAATGCTTTAAAACACATTAATCTCTCACAGTGTTGGCAACAGATGCAACACAGGATTGATTCTTAGCCTGGTTCTTAGCCTGGTCTGGAGCAGGCTAGCAGAGGATAAGTCACCATGGTTACTTGTCCAGGATAAAGTTATCCTGCGTTTGTGCAACTGACTTGAGGATAAATTCATCCAGGATAACCAACATATCCAGGATTGATCCCTTATCCTGGTTTTGTGCAATACCCCTCAGGTCTGCGCTGAGCACACTGTTCCCCCTAGATATTATATGTGGCTGAATCACCAACCTGAAGTCGCAGAGCTTCGGCTGGGTCCCACACTGCTGCTTACAAACGGCACAGTAACTGGCCAGAGGTACATTTCCACGGACCCAGCGGTGCTCCACGGCTCCGTCAGGGCTGCAGGAAGCCATGATCTCCTTGCACGGCAGGTCCCTATCTGCGCGGTGTAGGCACTCCTCGTCTGCACAGACCCCGCAGCAGTCGCAGAAAGCCCCTTGCAGGATGTGCTGGGAGCAGACGCAGCAGTAGGTGGGCTTATTGAACAGGTCAGTGTAGTGCCAGCCGTGCTTGCTCTTGCGAAAAAAGTCCCTCATGTGCGTCTTACGCTTGGAGCGCTGGAAGCTGCACCATAGCGTGATGATGACTGGAATGATGACGGCCAAAGAGGTCCAGAGGAGCAGCGTCCATTCCTCCCGGGAGCCGCAGTCGTCCTTCACCTCATTCTCCTCCGTGAACATCGCTGCTGCTGCTTGATGTAAGATGCCGAGAAGTGAAAATCAATACAGAAGAGTGCGATGTAAACACTGACTGCAGACAGAGGCGACGCCACGTTTCCCAGCAACACGCATGTTCTCACACACACCCATCGGAAGCTGTCACTTGTTTCACTTTCAATGTAAATAATTTAGAATAACTCTCCTTTAACACGAGGACAACAACGAGACGCTACACCGAGCTACCGAAGTGACGTAGCTACATCACAGAGAGGGTGTTAGCATTTCAAGACAAGGCATGCCACACAGGAAACGCGCATGCGCTCATAAAAGTAACACACTAGCATGCATGCTAGCATAGTTCTGGCATAGATATATACACGTAGTTGGCGCCTGCGCCGTGTCTGTCCATTGGAACCATTGGAACGATGCGTCAACGCGGCCGCCATCTTGGGCAGGGGGAAGCCGTGTCAACTGACTGTATTAGTGAACGGAGGCAGTGGTCTATCAACGATTAAAATCATCACAACTCACTGAATTTTCAACCGATTTTCAATCTGTTTAGTTTATTATAAATGTCAGACATATATTTACAATGCAGTATAGATTGGTTAAATTAGAAATGCAGACAATGTGCAGCACCATTGAAAAGCTTCTAGGTCAAAACGGATTGATGAACAATAAAAATATTCAATTCAATTCAATTCAATTTTATTTATATAGCACCAATAACAATACAAATTGTCTCAAGATGCTTTACAAAAACCAGCTTGCAACCTCCAGAGCAAGCCTGAGGGCGATGGTGGCAAGGAAAAAACTTTTAACAGGAAGAAACCTTGAGCAGAACCCAGCTCATATGGAGGGACCCATCTGCCAAAGGCCAACCGCGTAGAAACAGAGAAGATAGAGAGAAAAGAAGAATGGGAGAAACAAGATAAACAAACTTCTGTCATAGATACATACATCAAGATGAAGGAAACACATAGGATCTAGTGATATAACACATAGCTGATGATCTTATGTGACAGTTTGTGAGTATAACAGGAATCATGGGCAGGTTGGTGAATTGTTCATCTAGGTAGGAGTGGACAACTGGAGGAGGCCATGAAGACTGGGGCAGATATAGTTTATAGAGCTCCACAGGTCTTATACACAGCACTCCAGGCCATGAGGACTGGGCTGATTGATGAGGCCACGGCAGCAGATGTGGGGGGGGGGTGAAACACAGTGTTAGTAGTAGAAAATAAATGATGAGATATAAAATAAAATCATAAGATATTAGAGGACAGGAACCAGAGAAGAGAGAGGAGAGGGCATGTCCTCAGTGCATCTTTCAGATATGATGGAGCTAGGCCTTTTCAAATTCAATTCTAGTTTTTTAAAGGAAGCTAATGAAGAGAAGCTAAAACTGGAGTAATATGATCTCTCTTGCTAATTCCTGCCAGTGCTCTTGCACTTTTGGAGGCTTTTTAAAGAGTTATTTGGACAGCTAGACAGCAATGAGTTACAGTAATCCAGCCTGGAAGACACAAATGCATGAACTATTTTTTCCGCAGCACTCTGAGAAGGAATGTTCTTAATTTTGATGATATTACGAAGGTGAAATAAAGCAGTCCTGGTCACCTGCTTTATGTGAGAATTAAAGGACATATCCTGGTCAAATATAACACCAAGGTTTTTCACAGTAGTACTGGAGGTCAATGCAATGCCATCCAACAAAACCAGGTGCTTAGATAATGAATCTCTGACATGTTTTGGGCCAATTACAATGAGTTTGTCTGAGTTTAAAAGTAGAAAATTACAGGTCATTCAAGCCTTTATGACTTTAAGGCATGCTTGGAGTTTAACCAGTTGATTAGTTTCATCTGGTTTCATGGATAAATACAGCTGGGTATCATCTGCATAGCAATGGAAGTTTATGTTGTGCTTTCTAATAATATTGCCTAAGGGAAGCATGTATAATGTGAATAATATTGGTCCTAGCACAGAACCCTGAGAAACTCTATTCCACACACTGGATTCAAACCAGTGTAATGCAGTTCCTGTAATCTTGATCACACTTTCAAGTCTCTTTAGTAGAATATTGTGATCAATAGTCAGTGCGTTTACATGCAGAGCTTAATCGAGCTATGCTCAAAATTCGACATTCTCGCTACAGTCCTTGTCTCAGTTTACATGCAGTGCAAGAAAATCGAATAACTATTCACCTCTTCCACACTAGGTGGCGATACGTATCTTTTCAGCGGGTTAATATCACGTGCGGCCTGATTTCCGGGTTGACCTATTACGTGATATGATAAACTAGAGTCGTAAATGCGGCAGACCGGCATCTCAAACAACAACCAGACGGATATTAGTACTTTTTTTAATCTTGTACGTAATGTCCGCGCTATTTCTGATGCAGGTAAGATACGCGCTATCCCTCAGACGGCTCCGTTTATCTTCTTCTTCTTCTGCGACTGGCTTTCTTGGACGTTTTTGTTCCGGGGTCCCACGCCAGCGCAGCAGTCGTGGAGTATGTGCACACGCATTATCCGATTGAAAAGTCTGATTCAATCGCATTATCTGGGTGTCTCAATCGGATAATGAGAACTCCAATTTTAATCGGAGTAACGTGTTTACATGCACTTAAGTTCTCCTATAATAGTCCGATTAAGGCAATAATTCGTTTTTTTCACGTGCATGTAAACGCACTGACTATCAAATGCAGCACTGAGTTCTAGCAGGACAAGTATAGAGACAAGTCCATCGTCTGAAGCCATGAAGAGATCGTTGGTAACTTTAACCAGAGCCGTTTCTGTACTATGATGAGTTCTAAAACCCGACTAAAACTCTTCAAACAAACCATTTCTGTTTGAATGATCAATCAACTGATTGACAACAACCCTTTCTAAAACTTTAGAGATAAAAGGAAGGTTGGAAATTGGTCTATAGTTGGCTAAAACATCTGGTTCAAGAGTGGGTTTCTTAAGTAATGGTTTAATTACAGCAGTTTGCTGCTGCCCAAGACTGGGGCACATGTCCTGTTAATAAAGATAAGTTTATCTGATTTAATATGGAGGTATTTTTTAATGGAAAAACCTCCTTGAGCAACTTAGTCGGGATGGGATCTAGAAGACAAGTTGATGGTTTAGATGCTGTAATAACTGAAGTGAGCTCAGGAAGATCAATTAGAAAGAAAGAATCCAAATATTGACTAGGTCCTACAGAGGTTTCTGAATTAGTGGAATGCCAATTTTTTTTTTCAGCTTTTAAATTACCTGCTTTGAACTATGCAACTGTGAATTATACCATGGAGCTACCCGCCTCCAATTTATATTCTTTTTCAGAGGAGCAACTAGATTTAGAGTCGTGCTAAGTGTCGTGCTGTCAGTAAACTGACATATTCATCATCCTGCAGCCACGTTTCAGTCAAACTAAACAGATCAATGTGATGATCAGTTATCAAACTGGTCGCTAAAAGTGATCTAGATGAGAGAGACCTGACATTCAAAAGGCCACATTTAATTTTCTTATTGCTCTGTTGTACTAGTGAATTTGTGTTGATTTGTATAAGGTTCCTATGAATAACTCCTCTATTGTTATTTTTCCCATTTAAAAAATGTGAGAGAAAACAGAACACCTATGGAGTTTGGGGAGTTATGGGTGTGAGACAGTACTAGAGAAGCAGCAGAGAGGCGCCTAAGACTGCAACTCTGCCACCTAGGCTGAACTCTGGGTTGTCATGGTTTTGGGGGTTAATAAAATCGACCAAATTCCTAGAGATAAGAGAAGCACCCGCCAAGGTGGGGTGAACTCCATTTTGTCTAATCAGACCAGGCTTTCCCCAGAAAGAGTTCCAATTATCAACATAGGCCACGTCGTTGGCTGGACACCACCTAGATAACCAGGAGTGGAATGATGACATGCGACTATACATATCGTCACTGGTCATATTGGGCTGGGGGTCAGAGAAAACTATGGAGTCCGACACAGTTTTGCAAACTTACACACCGATTCAACATTAAGTTTAGTGACCTCCGATTGGCGTAACCGTTGGCCATTACTGCCGACGTGAATTACAATCGTACCATAGTTAGCCTTAGCCAGCAGTTTCAGTTAAGATTTGGTGTCGCCCGCTCTGGCCCCTAGAATGCATCTGTCTATGGTCGCTGGTTTCCCTAACTTCACGTTCCGCAAAATAGAGTCGCCAATTACCAGAGTTGGTTTCTCAGCGGGTGTGTCGCTGAGTGGGGAAAATCTGTTAGAAACGTGACCTGGTTTCCCGGCTGCTCGGGAGCTGCAGGGGGACAGCTAACAGGAGCTATGCTAACAGGGGCTGCGCTTGGTCGGCCCACACCAACTACAGGGCGCTGGAGTAGCTATTGGGTTTTGCATGGTGTGTAGCCGTGCTTCCAATTCAGAGAGCCTCGCCACCAATGCTACAAATAAATTACATTTATTACAGCTACCATTAACACTAAAGGAGGCAGAGGAGTAGCTTAACATGTGGCACGACGAGTAGGAGAGAGAAGGAGAAGCAGAGGGAGAGAAAGTGGCCATAGTTAATCGCTAAATACAACAAAACTGATTAAACTGAGAAGAAACGTGAGATTAACAAGGTGCTACAACACCTTAACAACGTGTTCTGCGGTCCGTCTTCGGTCGGGGCCGAAGCAGAGACTGAAGTGCAAAGCTGCCCCTCTCTGAAGCAGAGGAGAGGTAGACTTTTCTCCCGTCAGTCTTCACGGACAGTCCACAAAGAGTTTCTGATCATATCCTCGTCAGTTTGCTCCAGGTGACGGAGTTGTTTTTCTTTTTTCTTGTTTTCTTTTTTTTGACCCAGCCGTTTCCCCGTTGCCATGGTGACTTGTTGAATCGGGGCGACATTGATGGTGGCTTTTTAGAGTTGTGGCACACGTGCTTAACTCCGGGTAAAACTACTCCGAGTTGATTAAACTAAAAATCCGCTCTTCTGAAACCGGAAATTCAGAGTTTTCTAACTCAGAGTAGATCAACTCAGAGTTCTGGAGTAGACTCAGAGTTTGATGAACCCGAGGCCTGTATCACGAAGCTAGCTCAATTTATCCGGTTTAACCTCAACTCATCCAGATGAACTTATCTAGAACAGTGACGATCTGGGGGATATTGCACAAAAGTCGGATAAAGACATCCGGGATAAGTGAGCAAGCCCGGCTTGACCAAACCTTGTTGGTGCTTTCTTGGATTAATCGGTCGCACGATTGCTGAGCCAGGATAAAGAAAAGACGCGGCTTAATCAAGCATCAAGCCAGGTGTGGATTGTTAGGATAAGTGCGTGTTTATGTTCGATCACAGAATCACCGATAGGAAAATGGGAAACGGACGCGCGTTTATTAATAATTATAATTAAAGAACATTATAAGGAAAAATGGCAACACCAGAACAATTAAAAAGGAGAGGGAAAAAGCCCGACAGACAATAGTGGACCAGTTTAATGCTTAAGTAGCCCGAACATGTACAACTGATAAACTGTTCTCCACTGGAACGGTCATATATAGACTACAGTTAAAGGATGTGCAGCTGATTAGTCCATTAAAGTGTTTTAGGTTCAGGTTTAGGTGAAAACTAAATACAAGAATATTCTGCTGACAATGTATTTCTGTATGATTTTAACGGTCAAGAAAAAAGCACATAAAACTGACACCGGGGATGGTCCACCCAGCCAGGAGCTGACCCCAGCAGAAGGGCTGACAGTGGATGTTAATAAAGGGGTGCCAGTGATGGAGGGGTCCAGGAGGGACTGTGATGGACAGTCCCAGCAACAGGACATAGTAGCTTCTTAAGGGGTTCAGTTCTACTAGAAATCAAACACACTTGTTCATGTTATACTATCTGACTTAGAATTTTCTTGCAGTTTCTGGGGACATGTGTTAGATCCCACAGGTACTGGTAAGACAGCTTCTCCGTTTATACAGGGTTACGGCTTCATGTCAGTATTACCCCAACTGAATTCAATGATGGCACTACTGAAGCTGTAGCCGGGGTAACTCACCTGGCTACTAACCACCTTTAATCCTGATGTCTGTGCCACTTCCTCACGTCCCCCGGAGCTACCATTCAAGTTGCCTATAGTTTTACTGTCATGAGACTATTTTTGTACTAGTGAAAAAGGAGAAATAATTGTCAACAAAATCTTCTGACCTCAGAGTTCAAGAAACAGCTCAAGAAATCAATCAAAACCAAAATCAGATATTTGTTAAAATGTTATTCATAATCAGATTAATATATATATTCTAATTTGAAAATATTGATAAAAAAGAATTACTTATGAGCTGGATGGATGGAGTAGGGCTATAGAAAATGTCCAAATCTGTCCAAAAATCCTTTTATGGAAGGAAAGGCGTCGAGTGAATTGCATGGCCGATGCGACCACACCCAAATCCAGCCCTTTTACTGCCACAGTTCAAGTCGGTAAAATAGGAAAGTCCTATTGAACAATGTTTCTATCCCTCTGTAAATCCCTTAAAGCCCTTCACAATTGGTAATCCGATAGGTCCCCTCGACTTCGTACAAAGTGCAAGGAATAGAAATCCAAAATGTGAAAGATAATCCAATCTTCGACTGCCAGGCAGGGGGAATCCAGACAGAACTTTAAAGCCAAAATAGCCCTGCAAGGGAGTTGGCTCAGTCCACATGCAACGCAGTCCGTGTCCGAGGTGAAAATCCCATAAAATACTTGTTGGGTGTTACATTCAATTCAATTCAATTCAATTCAGTTTTATTTATATAGCACCAATAACAATACAAATCGTCTCAAGACGCTTCACAAAAACCAGCCTGCAACCTCCATTCATGACTTATTAATTAATACTTGGACATTCGATTATTTTCTGTACTTTTCCACTAACTGTATGTTTGGACATGTTCTGACCTGTCTTCAAGCCAACAGGTTTCAGTTCCCCTTTTTGCCCTACTGCCTGACATCAGTATCCTGTTTTTCTTATTCTGCTCCTGATTTCACAAACACTGGTTACATTGCTTCAACTATTATTCATCTTACACTCTATGTATAACATTCAATCACTGAAAATCAACATGTTTAATCAAAATTACTTTTAAATCATAATATCATACTTCTAAATTCCATTAATTCAAGTTCCGATCAGACACTTAGTACCAGGCTTTTAGGCTGTTGGTCAGCCGAGATCTCAGTTCACTTGACACATGGTTAGTTTACTGTTTATTTAAGAAAGGGACAGTGCAATTTCATAGAACACATGATTACCCATGGTTAAAAAAGCCAGAATTAGCCAGAAGGCTAGTTTTCATCTGTAGTCCCCTGGCCTTGATGTAAAAAAGGCAATAAGAAGCATACAATACATGTACAATATAATACAAGATACATAAACAACACTTACTGTATAATAAAAAAAAAAAAAAAAAAAAATCAAAATACAACACAACATTTTATCATAACATCAAAACATCAGAGCATCACAACATATTTTAGTGTTGGCAGCTATAGGTGTTGATAAGCCACGTTTTCAGTTTTTTTGTAAAGCCCTTGTATGTCGTGAGCAGTTTAATCTCCTCAGGTATTGAGTTCCACACACTTGCACTCCTTACTGACCAGGCCGACTTACTGAAAGTGCTCCTGCGCAAAGGAATATAACAGTCACCTCTGACAGAGCCTCGAGTGACACGCTCAAGGCTGTTTCTTTGGCTGATGAACTCTGCCAGAGGATCTGGCCCTTCAGGAGGCACTAAAAGATGGACTCCAGAATGCTTGAGGTATCATGTCAGTGTTGTGGAGATCTCCTGCTTATTTAGTACAAAGTAATATAAAGTCAGTGATGTAGTGCTAATAAAAATATGTGTTACAGGACCCAGAGACTGCACAGCCTCAAAGGCAGCCTGGTAACATTGAGTATATGCTGAAGTAAATTTACGTGATGCAAAATACTGCTGCTAATTGACATTTCTTCAAAAGAATTCGCAGACTGTAAGAATTATGTATGAAGAACACCTGCAGTAACAGACAGAGCTAAAAGAAGTCAAAATTCAGAGAGAAAAGGAAATCTGGAACTAGTGGAGCTGGACATAAAAAGGACAACATTGGAAACTACAGAAAGAGAGAGATGGAGTATTCCAGGGCAACTGTAACTGTATTTGTGATGGAGTGTGTTATTTCTTGTGACCTTTGCTTTGTGTACTGCAGGCTCAAAGCTGAAAAATGATGTTTATAAATTAAAATTTGATCTAGAAAAAATGTGTCCTTTTTTCTTTCACCATGACTATAGGGTATACAACTGATTCGAAGAGGTGGGACTTTGAACCAATAGTAGACAAAATGCACATACACAGAAAAAAGTATCACACAAGATAATATGTTGACAAAAAATCTAAATTCAGAATTTAAGTTTAGGAGAGAAAATTGGCAATATGTTGCTCTCTGACCAACTGGCCAGCAATGTTGTCTGGGAATCAGAACTCCAGAGAATGTATCTAATGATGATGCATCATTTCTTAACCTACATTGTACATTGTTACACAAGATTCTTACAAATATACACTACACATTACACAAATATAATATAAAAAAAAGATATGCCATCATGAAGAGGAAACAGGTGAATGGGGAGTTTGAGCTATATGTAAACTATGTTGCCCCTGTCAGCCGTAATAGAGACCATCTTTCAACTCCAGCATTCTTTAAAAGTAAAAATCTAATCAAATGCAATGATTCATATATTAATCAGACCTCTGACAGAACTTTGACAAGTAGTCTTTATTAGTAATGGAATATAACTATAAGCCTGACAATAATAAACCAAATGAATGAATAGGAAGATTGTTGAAGTTAAACACAGAAGTCAAAATGACGTGGAACCCTTATAATTGTCTTCTGTCAGTAATGTTTAAGTAGTGATATATATATATCTTTCCTATGTATTTTTTAATTTGGTAACGCTTTATATTAAGGTCCTTGTAATAACCGTTAATAGGTAATAAGACCTTTGTAAGTCCTTACAAGATGCTTATTAACATTATTATGTATTTATAAGCCTATATAAGTGTTAATAATGGTATTATAATAGTTAATAGCAGGCTATAAGACATTTATAAGCGCTTATAAGAAACTTGTTAACAATTTGCAAATGCTTAACAATATTGCTCATTTCATCTATTATCAGTTAACTATGCACTTATTAACAGTTAACTATGCTTTTTGCAGCTACCAGATCTAAAATGAGAACAATGCTTTATTAAAGCTAATAAATCATAAATTTATTATGCATTATTATGCCTTTAAAAATCTTTTTTGTTTGCTTTACTAAAATAAAATATAATTTATTATGCAGTTATTATTAGTTAACTATGCACTTGTTAACAGTCAACTATGCTTTTTGCAGCTACTGGATCTAAAGCGAGAACAATGCTTTATTAAATTATTATTATTATTATTTTTATGATTATTCCTGAAGGAATTTAATTAGCTTCAAAGATTTTTCCGAAAACTACCTCCAAAAATCAGTTTTCTGACTTTGTCTTGGAGTGTCATCCTGGTAAACTCAATTATTTTTTCCTCCCCCTTCTCTTTCCGGTGCTTTTGGTGGGACGCTTCTTTTTGCGCTCTAGAGCTTTTATTTTGAAGGCAGACAGTAAAACCGAAGTTTCCGGTGTAAGGTAGCGGGCGGCTGATCGCTTACACCCGCTTTCACACACACACACACACACACACACACACACACACCTGATCGATGTGAACTTCATTCTGATCCCGCCTGAAAGATGGAGGCAGTGACCCCAACATCTCCCAAGTCGGATTCAGTCGCGAAGCGGTCATCGAAAAGAAACTCAGAAGAGGAAGTATAGTGAGGGTGACTCCTCTGGTAAGTTTAACTGCTGCTAACTAGTTAGTGCAAAGTCCAACACGCATCCACCTACGTAGCTAGCAAGCTAAAGCTAGACGCATACTGTTGCTGCCCATCCATGGACGCACGATAGCAGTCACAAGTCGGTCGCTCCTCTGTTTATCATATTAGTGAGGAATGAAGTGCTTGCCCAATTAAAATAATCAAACTCATTGAATTCTCAACCGATTTTCACACACTTTTTTTGTTGTTTGCTACAAACACCTGACATGCAACTATGACTTTTTAAAAAAAAAAAAATAATAATAATAATAATGTCATTATAATGAAAACACAGATTGCAAGGTAAATTGCAGCATTATCTACACACCTATAGCTGGAAACAAAAATATATTATGTTTTATAGCCACTAATGCTGCTGTATAAATGTAGGTAAGGTATAAGGTATTTTCGCATGGAACCCAACCTTTTTAAATGTAACCACCAAATATCCTTTATAATGACCACATGTCTGATATTTGTACCAAATATTAGGCTACCACAGAAAAAATAGAATTTAGTGAGTTATGATTATTTTAATAGCATGGGCATTTAATTTCTCTTCAACTTTATATACTTTGGTTTGTGTTGTGATTTTTACCCCTGTCTTTAATTATTGCATCTGTATACACCCCTCCTGGAGCCCTGGAAGGCATAATCCATTGAATTGTTATTTCTGTTCTGATCCCGCCTGAAAGATGGAGGCAGTGACCCCAACATCTCCCAAGTCGGATTCAATCGCGAAGCGGTCATCGAAAAGAAACTCAGAAGAGCACTCAGGTGCTGCCCAAATGGCCCCCACTGCCAAGCTCCAGAAGCATACACATGAGCTGGAGCTGCTGAAGATGAAAATAGCATGCCAGGAAGACCTGATCAAACAGCTAATCAAGGAGAGAGACTGTTTCAGAGTAAGTCAATAATTACTGTTTTCAATATTTCACTGTGTTGTCTTCATACAGGATCAAGAAACACCAGTATGAGAAATGGTGAGCCATCCCCTGAAGCACCTGTTGCATCAGTTTCTGATTTATCTGAATCTTCTGAATCAAGTTCCTCATCCTCTACCAACTCCTCCTCAGACTCCACTCTCCTCTCCAAGCTCCTCAAGCTCGGAGGATGGTAAGAAGAAGAAGATGAAGAGGAAGAAGAAGTCAAAGAAGAACATAATGTCATGTCAGTTTCAATGTTTCTATAATTTGCCTCAATTTTTACAGTAATTGAAGTGTTTTTTTTTTGTTTTGTTTTTTTTTTTTTTGCATTTTTATTCCACAGCAATAAATAAAGCAGTTTTGGCATTCACAGTTGAAACACTTGTATTATGCTTTTTTTCTTCCCATTATATCAACCTTGACCACATTCTAGATGTGGAAGTGGAAAAACATATTAATCATTAATAAATGCATAATGAAATATTTATTAGATTTAATAAAGTATTGTTCTCGCTTTAGATCCAGTAGCTGCAAAAAGCATAGTTAACTGTTAACAAGAGCATAGTTTACTGATAGTAGATGAGATGAGCAATATTGTTAAGCATTTGCAAGCTGGTAACAAGTTTCTTATAAGCCCTTATAAATGTCTTATAGCCTATTAACTGTATTATAATACCATTATTAACTCTTATATAGGCTTATAAACACATAATAATGTTAATAAGCATCTTGTAAGGACTTACAAAGGCCTTATTACCTATTAATTAATGGTTATTACAAGGACCTTAATATAAAGTATACCTTTCATTATTTACATCTGTATTGACATAATTCCAAATAAACTTTACTTCTTTTCTTTTTTTACTGAAATATTTTGTCTACTGATACTAAGTAAGTGTAAATTTGACTCAGTAAATTTAAATTTAACACTGCCTAACACCAACCAGTGTTAGTTTTTTTTATGTATCTTTTATGTAGTATTAGTAATTAACTCACTTTCTGTGTTACAGAGAGGCCAAGCATGCATACGAACCTCTAGGTCATTACGCAGGTGTTCGGGTGGTTAGTAACAGCGCAACGAGTATTGTAATAATTTTGAGTAATGTTCATGTAATGAGTAATATTTCTGTGGCTCACCGCTGCAAAATTACTTCGGGTGATGGGAGTCTTTTATCGGATTCAGATAAATCCTGACAGTTACTCTGACCCGAAGCAGGTTTGTTGTTCAGAGTGGGTTACCTTGGTAATGTACCTCGATAAGAATGAATCCAATTTTGTGATACCAGAAACCCAGGCTTAACTCTGAAGTTACCTCGCTAAACCCGTAATCCTGCTTCGTGATACAGGCCTCTGCTTTGTGAAACGGACCCCAGGGAACCACCGCCCACTTACCTCAATAATAAAGTAATTATCACCTTTCTGACCAGCCTTTCTTAACCAAAAAATAAGAGCTTGTTTAAAGTGCAAGAGCTGCCAGGCTGGGGGAATCCAGACAGAACTTTTGAAGCCAAAATAGCACTGCACGGGAGCTGGTTCAGTCCACATGCAATGCAGTCCGTGTCCGAGGTGAAAATACCGTAAAATACTTGCCGGGTGTTACATTCATGACTTATTAATTAATACTTGGACATTAGATTATTGGCAGAGCTGTTGTATTGGATGGCATTCGATTGCACAGGTTAGTGGGTGGAGAAGGTCATTAATGCTTCGCCAAATTAAATACCCCCACCCTTCCCCCACACATACTTACACACAAAGTGATAGATGACTGTAATTAATAAACAAAAAGATTACAACTATCAAAGTATTAACCTCACGATCATCCAAGAACACATCAGGAAGAAATATGTCATCGTCGTCTTCTATCTGACCCATTTTGTTCTCGTAGCGTCAAAATTTCGCTATCTATATGGATGAGCTGGTTTTGTAGTTTTTAATCTGACGGAAGCCACCTTGGCACATGACGTCAGGTACGTCAGTCCCTATGCGTCAACACGGAAAGGAATAGTAAAATAAAAAAATTAAAAAAAAAGACAAAAATTCAGCCCAATAATAAAATAAAACAAAGAAAAAATTTTTTTAGTCCTCACTCGACCTGAATTATAAACAAATTTATATATTTCATGTTTGTAGTCTGAATTTAGTTTCAAATAAGGTCTTGCTTAACAAAAACAAATAAATAAATAAATAAAATATTAATTAAAAATCTTATTAATTAAAAGAACGGGGGTTCCAAAGAAGAATATATAATCCCGAAGCACTAAAATCCATTTTATGTTGTTTTTTTATTGACCGGAAATCATGACCAGTTACACAAGCTCAGATAATTACACAATGTGTAACTAATAAATGCAACATACACGCAACTTCAGCCTCCCCAACAACCTGCATAAAAACAGCAGAAAACGTCACATTGTAACAATTTTACACCGAGACGTGAAAGATTCATCGTAATAACAAACAAACCAAAGATTATATACACACCACTTTCTACACCGTCACTTCCCTCTGCCATCACCTTTCCATTCACAGTCCAGTCGTGCCACCGCGTCCTCCACTCAACAATTGAACTCCAATCCAGCACTGAAAAACTAAATCTGAAGAATTCTCTGAAAAGTAATTTAACAAAAGACACAAGTCGGAAATACAAATCAGTACTGTGACTTTGTAATTCCGTTAATTATTATGGCAAATGTAACCGGCTAGTTTTTACTTCTGCGTTGTGTGATGAGGATTAATGGGCCCAGACCAGGATTTCTTTGGAGGAGGCAGTCTCTGTTTATTCTCTGACGAAAGTATAAATGAAAACAAAATCCTCCCATCAGTCACGAACAACATGAGCTCCTCTCCAGAGCACAACAGGAAAAGGGCGATAATACATTAAAACACAGAAAAGCATACCTGACGAAAGTATAAATGAAAACAAAATCCTCCCATCAGTCACGAACAACATGAGCTCCTACACGCATTAAAGGACAGAAATATGTTAGCTTTAAGCTAGCGAGCGAATTTTAACAGTATAGCTTTAGCACCTAGCTAAAACACAAATCTCCGTGACTACTGTGTCGCTTTACCTCTCCAGAGCACAACAGGAAAAGGGGAGAGGTAAAGGCGGGAGACACATTTATGGGGGGAGGGGGGGGGGGGTACAGTAGCTCAGTTTTAAAGGTTCCACATAACAACTTAGGAAGACAAACATGTCAGGTAAGAACAATTTAAAGTGAAACAGATTTTGTGTAATTATAATACTGTATACTGTACAGTACTGTATATTTGACCCTGTTACACAAAGAATGAGAAAGGATAATATATAACCAAACAAAATAAAACTGAATTCATTTTTTTCCCCACAAAGAGTTTGTAATGGCCAAATAAAAACTGTAAAAGCTTTAAAACACTTAAGTGTCAAATACAATCCAGTTTAACAGGACCACATCCTCTGAAATAATCAGTCAGTTGAATTACCTCACTTCTGACAGGACTGTTACATTAGAATGGGAACTGAACTCTAGAGAAGGCTCAGACAGGAAAAGAGTAATGAAGAAGGAGATATTAGATATTACTTTTAGTGAGAGTAGTGTTACAGCAGTTTCCTGCACCTGCATTTTTCTGGTGTGCAAATTTGCGTAATGAAATACTTGGGAAAGTCTGTATTTTCTCTGCATTCCACACAACTTTTCCACAATTTTCCACAACTGTTACTTTTATTTTGAGGTGTAATAAATGTATTATCATGCTTTAATCATCAGAATGGCTCTTATGTAAATCCAAAAACCGTCTTTCTTGATGAAACCCTCTACAGTGTTTTGACATGCTGCTGTGATGGCCCAAGGAGCAGCAGCCCCAGCTCTGGCTTTGTGTTGACAGAATCCAGTTCTTAAGTTCTTTTTCACAGCAGCTTCCTCTTGCATGATGAGAACAGAGCCTGTCTGGCTGCCTACTGGGGTCACATGCTGTAGATACTTGGCTGCGTGTGACTGAGGAGGATGAATGGGCAATTTGTTACCTTCCTCCAAATACCCTGCTTCCTGATTTAGGCCTGAGTTTGGAGGGAGGGGGACAGAGAGCCCTCTCTCTGCTGAAGCTCCCATGGGGCTAGTGTGGGGAAATAAACAACCTCACATAGAAACAAGCTAAACAGAACGTCTCATCAGCAGCAAATGGCAACCGGGGTTTTGTTTATAGGACACAACACAGCTTTCAGTTGTAGGAATGTTATCCTGATTAACTGCTGCCAAGAAAACAGCTGTTATGTTCATAGAAAAACTAAATAAGTCAATTGTTGGTAGAGGAACTCAACATTATGTGTCACAGGACATCTGAGTATACATTTTCAGTCAAACTCTGGGGGTAAGGTCCAGCCTAAGCAAAGAGCACAGATATAATAAGTGGAGATCGTAGCTGCTATATCGACTATGTCAGTGTTCCTTCTTTAACTCACCAAACTGTGTTAAATTAACACTGTTGTATACTTAATTCGTTATTATTATTATTCAGAAATCTAAGTTAATTAGTATTTTTCAGAAATCATTCTTTATTTGCTCATTGATTATATTTTATGATTTATGTTTAGATGGTATTAAAATACAGTTAAAACTAAGATTACTTCTATACATGATTACATGAGTGTTACATGATTAGTGGCGTTTCATTCCTTTTTGAGAAAAGTTCGAACCATTGAAGAAGAAAAAGAGTCAGTAGAAAAAACGTTATGAAAAAGATCAGTTTGTTTTATGAGTTAATTACTTTGTAGCCGCTGTGATGTACTGTGAACGTATTTTTCGTCAGTAAAAACCCTGAAAAGACACCGACAAGTCCTGCTTCGTTTCTTACAGAAGCTGCAGTTAAGTAAACGACGGCTACAGCGACTAAAACAAAAGCGAGGAATTGTAAGAGCCTCGATGATGAAACTGCTGCGGGTTATCGAAGATGAGACATCTAATGAGGATGTGAGTTGTGACCGTATCTGCTGTCCATGTTATCGATAAAGGAAGCGAATCTCCTGGAGCTGGAAAAGGAGATAGAAGAGGAGATACCAGTGGACGAGCTGGAGGCGGACATCGTCAGGACTGTAGATTACCAGGACAACCTTACCCTCTGGAAGGCTCGAGCTACGAGACTGATTGAAAGAGAAGGAGCCGCCGCGGGCGAACGGATGTCGCCGCGTTGAGCAACGCCAGTGCGCACTCGAGCAGAATGACCAGCAGCAAAGTTGCCCCAGTTGCACATAAACAAATATGACGGAGATATATCGATGTGGCAAGAATTCTGGGACCAGTTTCAGACTGCTATCCACGAGAATATTGAGCTAAGCAAAACTGAAAAGCTCAGCTACCTGAAGTCCTATTTGGTGGGTCCAGCAGTCAGGGCCATCGCGGGATTAAAGATAACGGAGAGAAACTACGACGCTGCCATAGACATGCTCAAAGAGAGATTTGGAAGAAAGGACCTGATTGTCAGCGCACACATGTCTAAACTGTTAACCCTGACACAAGTTAAAAGATGCTCATTGTTGCTCATTGTTGCTCTCAGAATACGTTATGTTGAGTGTGAGGTCCAGATTAGAGGTTTGGAAGCAATGGGAGTAATGTCAGACATGTGGAGGATTGCTGTGCCCCATATTACTGCAAATGATCCCAGATGACCTTGCTCTTCCTACACACGTGAGATAGGCTCAGACCAAGAACTGCAGGTTCCAGAGCTCATGGCCTTTCTACAGAAAGAGGTTGAAAGCAGAGAGCGTGCCATGCACCTGACCAAAGCAGGAAGCCACAACAAGGAATCACAGCCCCCTAACCAGCACAGATACAGACCTGATTCAGCATGCGGAAAGTTCAGGAATTCAAGTTTGCCATCAGCTGCCATGCTTTACACCAGCAGCTCACAGTCCCCCCCAGGATGTATTTTCTGTGACAGCACAAGTCATAAATCTGAACTGTGTACAGACAACACACTTAACTTATGAAAAAAAGCTGCAGAAAATGGGACGGTGTTTCATATGATTAGGACAGCGACACGTGCACTGTAAAAAAATTTTTTAAATCCTCCATAAAAATACCGTAAAATAACAGAAAATTACTTTCTCGTAAAATACCGTAATCCATAATTAAAACAGTTGTGCTTGTAATTTTAACAAGATTTTGCCTTATTTTCAGGTTGTTTTAACATTTAATTAGAAACATTTTCACATTTTAAAACTATTAAATTACCTAGAAATATGGTAAATAAATGTTGTATTACATATAATGATGCTTAAATTTACAGAAACGTGCTGTTATTAGTTGGTTTTAATTACATTATTTTATGGGAAGAGATTGTATATTACTTTATATTTGATGTAATACAACAGTATATGACACAAATTAATGTGATTCATCTTTCAAAACACATCAAACTGTTGCAAAACTAGATATTTGGTTAGATTGCAAGAATTTACTGTTAATTTTAGAAAACATCAAATGGATATTTAATGTTTTACGTTGTTTTTAACATTTCATTACAAACATTTTACATTTTAAAATAATGAAATTACCCATAAAGATGGCAAATTAACATTGCAATATGAATAATAATGCTTAAAGTTACAGAAATGTGCTCTCATTAGTTGGTTTTAATGGCATTATTTTATTTAAAAAGGCTGTATATGACTATATTAGATGTAATATAACAGTATACAACAATAATTTGATCTTTTCAAAACATGTCCAAAAAAAACAAAACAAAAAAAAAACAGCTACAATTTTCCATTCTTCGTATTTTTATTCAACTGTAACAGAAAAACATTATTACAGCAATATTCAAAAATCAATTCAATTTAAATGACTGGTTCTGAAACAAAAAAACAACAATAAAATTCAACTGAACTGGTAATGAAAGAAAAAAGTAAAAAACAAAAAAGAAGAAAAAAAATAGTTGAGTTACCAACTTACATACAAGGCATCCATAACCTGGTCAAGTCACCATACATCCACAACATTGATTACAAACTTCGTCAAACCTCACTGGAAATGAATCCATACTCTATCCAGACAGTTGACGAGGTGTGGTGTCCATACTTGAACTACTTGTTGGCCATGGTGAAGTTGCAGTTTCTGAGCTGTAACCACCTGAAGAGAGCACAGAAAAAATTAGCTGTTATAAATAATAACAGCTAAAAACAGTTTAAGAGGCAGGACCAGGATAAAGGTGCAAGATACAGCCTTTTCCAACACCACAGCAGTCACACGAGTCCCACTATAGATGACACTGTTGCTTTGGGACAGACAAGCTTGTGAGATGTCAACACACTACAAAAAAAATACACACCAGACTGATTACACATGGGAACTAAATAAACAACATACTGTTTTTGTGGGAAAGAGAGGATAGAAAAACACCATCTGTCAAAATTTAATTGATTGACTTTGATAGATCAAAGGGGCGTGGCCGATAAAGTGGGTGTGACCGATCAAGTGGGCGTAACCAACTGTCAAGGTGGCATTTCACTTCCCTTGGGGGTAGGAATTCGGGGTCTATGTTAAAGTTTTTTAATTAGGTGAAACAGCGGTGTCACGACCCCCGGGGAAGGAATTCGGAATCTATGTTAAAGTCTTTTTATCAACCGCAATGTTCGGGGGGTCTCTTTCGTGAAACAGCGGAGTCACGTGTCCCGGAGTAGGAAGTCAGTATCTACGTTAAAGTTTTTTTAATTAAGTGAAACAGCAGAGTCCCGAGCCCCGAGGCGGGAAGTCGGAATGTATGTGAAATTCTTTTTATCAGATGAAACAGCGGAGACCCCCCAGTCACAGACAGGCAGATACACACGCGCACAGACCCCCAGTCACACACAGACACACAGACATGTTTCTATGAAAGTCACGTGATGCCACCCAACCCCGCCCATGCTTCCGGCCAAGTGAAAAGCTAATGATAACCGAAGATCGTTGCAATCCATTCTCCAGTCCGCGCCTGACTTGAAAAATAAAAATGAGCAAGAGAACTTACACCTCCGGTATCATTAGTGAGGCGCCTGTGAGCGTCATTCAGGAAGCCTCGCCAGGGATGGCACCGAGAAAACTGATAGTGTTTAAGTGCAGATTCCAGCAGCCGCCAATGGGCCTTCTTCAGGAAGAGTGGCGTTTGGAGACGGGTGAGAAATTTGGCTATTCTTTCAACTATCACACCGCTGAAGTGTGTATGTATCATCTCTATCCGGGACAAACCTTCAGTCCTGACACACCGAATGCCATAATCACTTCAAATGACTGGGGAGTACTGAACGGCTTGGTGGCCAGATGCATGAGAGGCGAAAGTATTCCATCTTGTGTCATGCTAAACGAAGAGGGAGAAGCCCATTTGAAGGAAGAGGGGGATCCCTTCGAGTTCCATGAGGGAGAAGAAGAAATCAAAAAATTCATCAAGATAATATGGGAGACCAAATCTGACAGCTCCAGTAAATGGTTTTACCGAGTAAAATTGGAGATGCACGGGAAGAAAAGTCCACCCGGCCATCTGGTGCTGGACCGTTTCAGCTCTGAAAATGGGGTATTTCTCAGGTGCCTGAGTGTGCCGGTTGCTGAGTGGATGAAGATGCTGGATGAATTGGCCGATCGCATCACCGCTCTATTCCAAAACAGCCGCCTCTGGAAAGATGTGACGCTGGTGAGAAAAGACATTTCTCATCTCTTTTAGGACTACAAGGCCCCCCAACCCCGCCCACTTCCCTGACCACAGCATAAATTTGAACACCCGAGCCCCAGGTCCGAAGAAGACACCAACTTCAACTTTGAGCACCATGTCTCTTGCCTTTGACTCAACTCCACCTCCGTCTCCTCTCATAGAGGAAGAGGTGACTCTCCCACCCACTCTGCCTTCATCTCCTCTCGTAGAGGAAGAGGAAGAGGAGACTCCACCATCCACTCCGCCTTCATCTCCTTTCGTAGAGGAAGAGGAAGAGGAGACTCCACCATCCACTCCGCCTTCATCTCCTGTGTCAGGTGTAGAAGAGGAGAGCTCTGCGGCGTGCCTCCCCGAGCCTACTACTGAAGACCAGCTGGATGCTGGGTTGCTGTCTTCCACCCTCCAAGAAAATATTAAAGCCGGCATCATCCATCTGCTCAACATTGTCCTGCAGGAGTTTCGTCGTGAGATCTGCTTCGGGTGTTAGGTAGACCACCCTAGCCAGAGGAACCATGAGTGCCTCTTTGAGGTCCCCAGCTTCTTCTACAGGAGTCACTTTCACTGGCTGATGAGGAGACTCTGGACACCGAAGTTTATACCGGCCCTGCAGCAGCTCTTGACTGCCCTTCGTATCTCCGTCGATAAATCCAGAATTCAAGGTGCGGCTGAAGCCATGCTACATGACCTGAGATCCTGTGAGAATATCTTTGAGACAATCGGTGAGCTGTACGATTCGCTGGTTGAAGAGGACATTATGAAAATAGCTCTACTTCGTGTGGTCGCCGATACCTGGAGAGGAGCCTGAAAACCGCCGGAATAAATTCCTCATTTAGAACACATTTATCTTTAGATTACTTTTTGAGTTTGTATGTGCATTTATCTACATCTTTGTTGTTTTTTTGTTTTGTTTTTTGTTTTTTTTCTTTACCCTGGGGAATTGTTTGAGAATAGTGTTCAGGGCTGTGAGGCTGAGGTACATCGTGTGGGAGCTATCTGCTATACTAGAGCAAGCTGTTGCCAACAAAGTGAACAATGATAAAAAATTTAAAATCAGCGGTAGCCCGAAACCTGACGAAGTTAAAAAATTAGATATGTTTTTGGATTTAGTATGTACTCGGGCTACAAATGTTCAATGGGAAGTGTTTGTGCAAAAGGCTGTAACATAATTCTCTGAAAGCTCTGTGATGGATATATTCTTCGGTATAATCAATGATGATGAAACTGTTGAAATGAATGTGTTTCACCTGTTGGCACTTTACGCTCTGATCGTCGATGCATTGTCTCATCACGTTCAAGATCGGCCGAGCGATGATATCTTACAAATGCCGCAAACATTGCATGTTATTATACATCAGAAATTCACAGCCGCTGTTCTCATCCAAACCTGGAAAATGTTGAAATAATAATAATGATTTCTTTTCTGCCTTTGTTAATAAACTATAAAGTCGAAATCAGTAAAGGGGTCTCGCCATTCTTTAACATACGAGGGTGAAAGATGGAGGAAAAGGAAGAACGTCTGATGAAAAATCTATATTATTCACCTCCACATCCGGGAAGTTTTGGAGGGGTAGAACGGCTTCAGAGAGCTGTACAGGACGAAGGTGGGGCTAACGTAAAAATTGATCGAGTAAAAGATTTTTTATCAAAGCAGGATGCCTACACTTTACACAAACCGGCCAGGATACATTTTGCTAGAAACAGAGTATTTGTATCACAATCCCTGAACCAGTTTCAAGCAGATCTATGTGATATGCAAGCTTTAGCAGAGTTCAATGACGGGTATAAGTATTTATTAACGGTCATCGATATGTTTTCAAAGAAGGCGTACGTTAGAGCACTGAAGACAAAAACGGGAAGTGAAGTGAGCAGGGCTTTTGCCTCGGTGTTAAAGGAGAGCAAAGTGCCTGAGAAGTTACAGACGGTCGCGGGTAAAGAATTCTATAACAAGACTTTTAATGCTCTGATGAAGAAGCACGGTATTACTCACTTCTCCACCACTAGCGATCTCAAAGCTTGCATGGTGAGCGGTTCAACCGTACACTAAAGACTAGAATGTGGCTATACTTTACGGCCAGAAACACGCGTCGATATGTAGATGTTTTGCAGGATCTGCTTAAAAGTTATAATGAGAGCTATCATACGAGTATAAAAATGGAACCGAACGACGTCACAGCTGAGAACTCTCCTGCGGTATTTCAAAAATTGTACGGGACATTTCCTCTTCGTCACAAAAACACGTGGAAAATGAATTTAAAAGAGGGTGATGTAATGAGGATTTCCAAGCTGAGGGGTGTGTTTGACAAAAAGTATGAGCAGACTTACACGGACGAGCTTGTCACTGTATCAGAATGTGTTCCCCGCCTTCCACCAGTGTACAAAATAAAAGATTATGATGGGGAACCTATCAACAGAACCTTTTATGAGGCCGAACTACAAAAAGTAACCATTACCAAGGATAAACCGTACCAAGTGGAAGCCCTTCTGGATAAGCGCACTAGTCGTGGTAGAAAACAGGTTGGCCTGAGAAATTTAATAGCTGGGTAGTCGCAGGTCAGCTGATTGATGTATAAAGTCATTGCACGCGTCAGTCTTCGCATCACAAAGAGTCATGGACGCGAGAACAGAAGAGGGTTTTTACGTGACTTTACCCTCTAACGCCAGTCTCAATGTGTTTACTGAGAACACTATAGCCAGCTACCGAGTGGATTTAGCACAACATCTCCACCTGGAGGGTGGCGCTGACAGAGATTTCCTATCCACACACGTGGTATAATACTCCTAAAGACAACTCTTTTTTTCATCGGATTGACGTGTGGGAACATGGTGCCCTGGATGTGATTGACCCCGTTATCAATTTAGACGAGAAAAGATTTACCCTGCACAAACCTTTTGAAAGCGGATACTATGACGACAAAGAGCAGATCATGAAACAGATAAACGCCTGTATGAGGGAAATTAGCACCAACGTTACTCTACGATATCACGAATGTAAACATAAGTTTCAGTGGCTAGGTAGCGGCCGTTATAGACTACGTTTTTTCCCTCCTATGGCCTATATGTTAGGATTAAAACCCGGTGAGTGGTTTACGAGCGGTTTACTCGGACACTCTCCTCGCCCCGCTGATATAAAAGGTTTTATCATATGTTCTGTTATAGCGACGTGGTTCAGCATCAGGCAGTGGGTGACACTTATGCCCCGCTCTTAAGAACGGTTCAAATTGAGGGTAAATTTGGAAATGTTTTTTCACACACCTTCAGCTACTTACCAGTAGCAAAAAGACATATTGAAAACATCAGCACCAAGCTCAAAACCGATCAGAACCGGCCGGTAGATTTCAGGTTCGGGAAAGTGGTTGCGACGTTACATTTTAAACCGTGTAAAACAGTGAGCTGAAAATGATGGTGGTGGAGCCTCACCCTGATCTTTATCGATTTGTAAGTTATTATGAAGATCAAGTGGGAAGTGGCCTGCCAGGATTTCATGGAGCCCCCATGATGTACGGTAGGGGGCTGGGATCCATATTTTCAAAACTATTTAGGTTTGTGACGCCGATGGTTAAAAAAGGTTTTACCATCGCAAAACCTCATCTTCAAAACGCCGCTAAGAACATAGCATCTGACGTGGTCAGCAGGGTTGTTCGGCGCGTGAGAGGTTCAGAGGAAGAGAACCAAGAAGGATCAGGACTTATGCTTCTCGCTTGACGAGCCGGGAAGAGACCCCCCGGGCGTCGCGTAGCAGCTCATAAAAAGCGCAAGTCAACCGCTAATAGTAATTCAGTGCAGAGAAGAAGGTCCAGAGGAAGGAAGGCCGAAGATATTTTCTCCTGAAAATGGCTCTATTACATCACAAATCACCAGAATGCAGCATGACGGAACTGGACTTATTTGCTGCTCCGGTGACGCAGATGTCTATCGAGCAGAGTCAGTATACAGAGATTTCCCCTTTATCGGCTCTCATGGACACCGGTCCCATAGAATTTTTTATCCCGGGCGATGGAGAGAAATATCTGGATCTAGCCAACACTCTGCTATTCCTGCGTCTACAAATTACTAACGAGGATGGGACAAACTTGGCACAGGACACTCGTGTGGGCCTAATCAAGTATCCCCTCAACACCATTTTCTCGCAGGTCAATGTGACCCTGGGAGATAGATTAATCTCTCAATCCAGTGCTACACACCCCTACAGAGCTTTGATAGAGCTTTTATTGAACAGACATTCAGTCAGACAACAGTCATGAAACACTTGCTAGTCAGTGTTCAGCCAGTCTGTTTTATAAAGACACAGCCAGATTTATGGATTCAACCGTGGTGGCGACCGACGGTCCGAATCGGGGTCTGGTTAAAAGAGCTCAGTTTAGTGCCGCCTCGAGCGAGTTTCACGTGATGGGCCCCCTGCAAGGGGACATCTTCTTTAGCGAGAGACTTCTTTTGAACAGCATCGACTTGCGGATTAAACTAACCCAGGCGAGTGACGCTTTCTGTCTGATGAGTCAGGCCGAAGCGAACTCTCACCTCAAAATACTGGGAGCTTCTCTGTTTATGAAAAAAGTAACCATGTCCCCCGCAGTGCGATTAGGTCATTCAGCAGCTCTGATGAAAGGCAACGCCCTTAACCCCTTGTCGAGAATTAATGTGAAAACCTACTCCATTCCTCAAAACTCCAGACTATGCAATCAGGAGCCCCGACAAAGATGTGGCGGCTCTTTCCCCAGTATCTAGCGGTAGTTTGAGGCTGGAAATGAGATTTTGAGGTCCCCTTACCTCACACTCTGACCCTGGTTGTCTACGCCTGCTACGACTCCATTCTGGAGATCAATTCAAAACGAATTGAAACAATGAATTCTACTGAGCTGGAAACACTCCTGAGCGGACTACTGGGTAGCGTATTCTGTGGTGTCTGGGCTTCAGATGAATTACCCTCCCTACAACCCTCGCTGCCCGCGTACTATATCGTGAACACCCACCCTCGTCATCTGCCAGGAGAGCACTGGCTAGCGCTCACTGTGGAAAAACATGGAAAGGCCACATTCTTTGACTCTTTCGGACTCAGCCCTGATTTTGAATATTATCCTACAAGCATCCTGCGTTTCCTGGAACGTCAACGTGGAATAAAACAGATCCTGCATCACAATTGTCAGCTCCAGCATGAATAATCGGATGTCTGTGGTCAGCACTGTGCATATTATTTGTGTCTGAGAGAAAGCGGCCTATCGTACGCCAACGTGCTATCTCACTATAAAGACGATCCTGTCCGTAATGATGCCATGGTATCTGAATTTGTTAAAAAATATCAGAAATGTCTAGCACACCTCTGCGGCGGGAATTCTAACCAGCTAGCCTGTTCTCTGCAAATGTTTAAAGACTGTTACTGTTTGTGAAAGGAAAAAGTCGTTGAACGGATTCAATAAAGCTTTATTATTCAATGACTGATTTACAGAGTCTTTATTGTCGTACAATCGTCGCAATCATTTATTTATTTTTTTTGGTGATCTTAAGGAGAGAAATCCGTCCACTCCATAGTCAGACGTTTTTTCTTTTTTCTCCCCCCCATTCGATGAACAGAGGGGACTCTGCAACAGCAGCAGCAGCAGCAGCGTGCGTCTGCAGGGGGCCAGAGTTTTTGAGTCTCTTTAACTGCTCACGGGCCTGGGGGTTAGTCACAGAGCTCTCTGGAATATTGATTTCTGACAGAGTACTTAGAAATTCTATCCATCCTTCCGGTGGCTGATCATTCACTTTCTTATAGGAACAGATCAGATGTTTTACCAGATCAAGCATATGAGAGCCTCTCACGGCTTTACCCCTGTAGATAAATTCACCTCTCGGCGTCCAGCTACCGGGGCTCTTAGATAGTTTTTTCATCACATACTCTGCGTTTTTTCGACTGTGTGTCGGAAGACTTTTTTAAAACATCTTCCTCCTCCCCCACTTTCTGACCTTTCACCTCTGCATTCTCTGCCTGATGTACCTCTTCTTGCGGTAGACTCAGAGTTATTGGTTGAAGTTGATTCTCCCCTTGTCTGCTGAGGCTGAGATAGCGTTGGAGCAAAGTGTTATACTTTTAATTTTTTCATAAGGATTTAAACCTCTCTCCTCTAATATATCACGCATCTTTACATCCAAATATCGCTGGGCTGTTTGCCTGATGGTGCTACCTGTAGCAACTGTGGGTTGACTCAGGCGGTTTAACTGATGCGGAGACACCAACAACATTTTCTGCGTCGTCTTCAGAGCCATGGGAGTAGGAGGGGGATTATCGTCTAGCGAGTCCTCCTATTAATTCCCCGATAATAGGAATGGCTGCTGTAAGCTGAGGGAAAAGGAAGCCTCCTGTTTCACCCTACGTTTACTCATCACGCTGGCTTTCTTATCGGCAATGAGTCTGATATTTTTCTTATATCTTTTTAACTTCTGATATTGTTGCAGTGAAAGGGGTATATTCCCCTTCAAAAGATTCAGCGCAATCTCACATAACGTCTGGAGAAGATCTGGGGAGCACCCCCTTAATATATCCTTCCGTCTCTTTGGTGTGACCTTGGCCAGAACTTTAAGCAAGGGTGCGTTCCTTTTCAGATGAGCGCTGGTCATGATTCTTTCTGAATGTACACAACAGGCCACTGCTAGGGACGTAGCCCCATTCTCAGTCTGAACCTGTCTGGACAACGGTGAGTTAAATCCAGTAATAAATAGGAGTGCGGTTGACTAGTGGCATCTTTGAGACTTTCTAAAAAATATTTTTTTCTAGAGGGAAACATCTGTTGAGCTAGTATATTCATCTGCAGTCTGTCTCTGTGATTTTTGAACAACACCAGATAATTGGTGTTTAGACTGATGGTTCGACTGAATTTCCCTTGATGAAAAACATTCTGAGTGAGCATTATAATGCTCATATTTTGGTGATGCCGGTATTGGGTAAAAATTCTTACCACCTCTGGGTGATCAGACGCTTGAAAGATGACATCATCCAAAATAACCAAGTGTGTTTGGTCGGCTGGAAAAAGAGACTCATCTTCAAAAGAATCCGGTAATCCTTTAATAAATCTTATCTTTTTATTTTTATTTTGCAGTTCAGTATACAAAGGTTGAAAAGAAGTATAAATCCATACAATATTATCAGGTACATCATTCATGACATGTTCACAGTTTTCCAGAACTTTGTTTACAAAAACAGTTTTCCCACATCCACTCGGACCCACCACCAAACACAAAAAAGGAAGCTGCAATCTGGGGTCAAACTCAATCTCTTCTCCTAGAGAGTATGACATTTTCTGATTAATAACAAGAGGGGTCGGTTCGCCCGCCAGCTAAAAGACACCTTTTGTCATACACCACCCTGAGCCTCTTTTGAAATGAAGAATTTTCAGGGCGAAGCCTTTTTTATCTCGCACGATGTTCTGCTGAGGCACTGTAATGACGGCGTCGCTAAGAGGATTCTCAATGTAACCCTCTACCAACTGTTTAATACTCTGACGGTTCAGTGTGATACCCTTCACGCGCAGTGACACTTTAACCGCTCTGGTCTGATATGCCTAACTTTTAGGACCTGGTGCTGCAAACTCTTGAATGTAGTGCCCACCCAGCTCGTCTGTCAGCTGCTGCCCCAGGTAGTTACCTGTGGGAAGAGGCGTCTCCCCCTCTCTGACGACATAAATCAAGCTGTGGGTGTCATAGTACAGAATCCTTTCGTGATCATGTACCATCTCCATATATCTGTAAAGAGTCAGTCGAGCGTAGGATGTGGTAAACGCTGCGATGAAGATGTTATTACTTTTCCCGGGAGGAAGGATGTACCTGTCCCAGTACTGCCACTGCACCATAGCCACCTCATCATTCAGAAAGCCAAAGTACTTTACATCGTACTGCTCTGAAAACAGAAACTTGAAAACTCTTCAGGTTTTCTGATGAGGGTGGTCTGACCTAAGTTGGTTCTCTGGGCAAACTTTCCCCAAAAGCTGTTGAGACAAAGTTTGGTAATCTGTCTTTTTGCAGGATTTGGTGTGATTTTACTGTGGTCTAATTCAATACCTTGGTTGGCTGCGTAGTCTCTGATGTAATTATCTCTGCTAGCCTCATCCGATGCTTCAGGGGGGAAATCAGAAGCTTCCTGTTTACCCTTCAGAAAGGTGTTGATGTAGCCCCTAAAAATAGAGTCGCTCTTTTGCTTGAAATGCCAGACTTCTGTTATCTGGGCTACACGGTATCCACTGTCTAGGGCTTTCGTGAATTCAGGCGTCGTCCAGGTACCGGATAGAGCGCTTTCTCCATCACTATGCGTGCACGAACCAGCTTGATGGTTGATCTCAGCACACACGCGGCAGAGAGTAAACACCAGTTTGCCTTGCTCAGTTTTATGCTGTAGAACAGGTAGAAATAGCTTCCAAGGGGGATACACGACAGCTTTAATCAGGCCGAAGTACTCACGCAGATCTTTTAAACACTGACGGATAATTTCGGGATGGCCGAGGGGGTAGTGAAAGTGTGCGTTAACGTACGGATACAAGGATGTAACATCGACGTAACGAACCTGCTCGGTGTCACTTGTCGTGTACCTCAGACGGATGGGACAAGTTCTACCTCCAAACAGTGCATCGCGAGGTTTTAAGGGCTGCGGTGCACTATACTGAAGGAGGAACTGTTTCACTCCGTCATGAGATTTTGTCATTCGGATCCAGTCATGCTCCCATATGAACTGTACCGAGACGTGTAGCTCCGATCGCAGGGTCAGCAGCTTGGCTTGCCAGGCTGAGTGGAGCTGCTCAAAGGAAGTCTGCAACAGACGATTCACTTCGGTAGGCGAGTAACACTTTGGACAGCTGTGAAAGTAAAACACCCACGAAACTCCCATGCTTTTTTAACACCGTCAATCTCTGCATAGCCGTCCACAAAGTATTTCCCCAGTTTTTTCTCTCCTCCGTTCACAGCGTGTCGAATAGCGACGTTTTCATTCTGTGAGACCCACTAACCACTGGATCCCAGAGTCGGAGTAGGTTTTGAATTGCCTGTTGTAGTTATCGGCGGGCGGTAGAGCCAGAGTGTTTGGAGGGAGGAAATTTGTTTTAAAGACTTTCATGCAGGCGGAAGAGATTGTAATGCATGTAAAGGGGTCAATGCGTGTCTCTCGGATGAATTCTTCGCGAAACTTTAAGCATGATGCTGCCAGGATTTCAGTATCGAGATTGCAATAAAGCACTGCTTCTCTTCTGAAATCAAATGTACAGCCAGCTTTGGTGGCGTACCAGGCATTGAACTTTTTCAGCGTGTCTGAAGGCATCCTGTCTACGCGGTAAGTGTCTGGGGGAGGGTAAGGGCCTACATAATTTGAGCCTCTGAACTGAAAAGATGGGGGAAGAAACCTTTGCTTAGTTCCTGGTCGCGTGGACAGCATCGAGGCCCATGGCTGCGGGCATATCTGCTAGGCGCATGGTTAAGAAGGAAATCGAGTCGATGTATGTTTGACGGAACACCTAGGTAGGGGTGCCCTACCTTGCTGAATTATATGATTGAGAAGCAGGTAACTGTCAAAACCCTTAGCTCTGTGTGCTATGAAGATGCAGCCTCTGTATTTCTGTTTTCTGAAGTGTTTAAAGAAGCTAGCTGTGCAACTAATGCCCCAGGAACCCCATTTCTTTCCAAGCATCGACTGTGTACTGATGTAAAATGGGATGTGTCTGCCTGTTTCATCTACAAATGTTTCAAAATCATAAAACACTATGCGGCCCGAATAATCAGTCTCAACCTTCAAAGGAGTCATGTAACACAGATGATCCTCGCCCGGGTCCTTTACGGAACAGACCAGACATGTCTTAGCCCGACATTTGTGCTGGGTGCTGCCTCTGTTGGCCGAGTAATACACCACTCTGCAGGTATTGCACTTTTTAATTGTATCACAGTTGCTGGTGGCTGTACCGACGGTGGGGCAGTGACGAGGTATTTTATGTTTTAAATAACACGTGTTGGATCGACACATCATATTACAATCGGGGCATTTAATCAGTTCGGTCTCGGTCTTTGTGCAGTCTGATGTGAAGCACGCAGAACAACGGCCCGGGCACTGATGCTGCCATAAGTTAGTAAAACCTGTGTGGCAGTAACCGCAGACGTACCGTGCACCTAGAAATGTTTTCAGGTTGGTGATACCATAGTAATGGTTCTGATGGAGGAAGAGATAGAGGGTTTTAGGATCCAATCCTTCAGATGTTTGGAATTTAGACAGGGCCCACTCACCGTCCACTCTGAAGAAGACGTCAATTTTGCAATCTAAAGCCTGTTCAAATTTGATAATATCATTAAATGTCACAGGCGTGTCGCCCGCTAACCCTGCATGATTCTGTAGCACTTTAGCGTGCTCAGTGGCCTGCCGTGTGGTTAATTCACGGTTTAAAAGCTGAGCGAGGTTAATGGCAAAGCAGAGCTGGTTGCCAGGATTGATGACTATGTTTAGGCAATGGGCTTTTTTCCTGCAGATATCATCATCAAAGATGGTTTGCAGTTTTCTTTTAACACCCCCTGTAGGACTACGTACCACCTGCACAAGTAGCTCCATCTCATCTTCCGGCATAATGGTCATGTTTTATTGCACTAGACAGTCGAGAGCCTCTTGAACATGGTTTAGAGGTAGACCGCCTTTGTGTGTGACTGTGACAGAGGCGCTGTTTGATCTTTCCCCCCTTAATTCTAGTTGCAGCACATTCCCCTGTCTGGCATAGGATACAGCCCGTTCAACCGCTGCTTGGAGAGTCTCCATCACA
This sequence comes from Mugil cephalus, assembly GCF_022458985.1. Lineage (NCBI taxonomy): Eukaryota > Metazoa > Chordata > Actinopteri > Mugiliformes > Mugilidae > Mugil > Mugil cephalus. Next base: position 206,931 of record NC_061771.1, on the reverse strand, counting down.
TTAAGATAAAACTCTGCGTAATTACTCACAGGATTGGGAAAGTTCAAATTCAGCATCCGTCTTATTTCAATGTTATTAAACCTGTCTTTGGAGACCCTCCTGGGGGCTTCAGGATTTTGACCCGTACCCGAAGTACGAGGACAGACCGGGTGACAGATCGTTTACGGGTAAAAGGTTAGACGGGCCAGGCACAGAATCTTCGGTTGGACGAACAGAGGGAACCTGGGACGGCCGAGGTAATGGTACATTACACGGACAAACGACGCGGGGTTGAGAGGGAGGAGGTAAGAGCTCCGGGAGTGGAGGACTGGACAAAGCTTCTCTTAAATGTTGAAGGGCTACATCAATACTTTCCAAATTCTGAAAATCAGAAGGTTCGTGGTGAGACTGAGACTCGTTTGAAACCTCTAAAGGCTGTAATTCAATCGGTGGAGGTAAAAGCTTGGGGGATGGAGGACTGGACGAAGATTCTCTTAAACGCTGAAGGGCTACATCAATACTTTCCAAATTCTGTAAATCAGAAGGTTCGTGGTGAGCCTGAGACTCGTTTGAAAGCTCTAATTATTGTTGTATTTCAACCAGTGGAGGTAAAGTTTGCGGGTGAGGGATATCTCTTAAGACTTCAACCATAGACTGTAAAGATAGCAGAGCTGACTGGGAGACCGAATTTTCCCCTTGATCATTCATCATTACAACACACACGACTCTACCTAGTCAAAGCTGAGGTCAATTCACAAACAGAAGTCAGTATTTTCCAAAAAGTCTTCACAACCTTCCCTCTCGATAGGCCCCAACATCCTGAAGCTGATCTCCTTGTATTCCTCATGCCACTTCTTCTACTGGAATGCTTCAGTTTGGGGTATGGCCTGGAGTCTACAGAATAGATAAAGAAATATTTATTTTATTTAGCTGATTAGCTATTATTTATTTTAAGTTTGTATAAAATTTGTATTTTATTCTTACGGTCAGTCACTGCTTTCTCTGGCGCTTCTGGTATGTTCATTTTGGATCCAGATGGTCCTCCGTCAGTGTCAGTTTCTTTAGCTATTAGAAGCATGTTAAAATATCACAATGAGTGACATAGTTTACTTATAATCATTTAGTTTCTAAAAAAAAGAAAAAAAAATGTTCTTACTGTTAGCCAGTTGTCTGCCTTGCTTTTCTGGCGTGTCGGGTATGACGAGTAGTGGGTAGACACCATCTTCGCTGGTACAAGTAGCCTTGTTCACCTTGTGAGCGGGTTCTGGTCTGCACTCACACAAAATGGAGAGAGACGGGTTTAGATTTATTTTACTTATTTATTTAAAATTTATACTTTTTTTTTCTTTTCCTCTTACCGTTAGTCAGAGGTGTCTCGGGCCTGTCTGTTGTGATAATTTTCAGATTGAGATAGAAGTCCACTCTCTTTCTCGTAATCCAAAACGCTGTCTAGTATTGCATCGTCACCTGCTAAAGTATAATACAAGTCAATAGAATCTCTCACATACATTCTGGGATACAAAGTCAAAGGGAAAGACGAAGAGTGTTCTTCTACCTTCCACTCCCCTGTGTCCACTCCCCTGTCAGATTATGGTCTGAGAAGGATATACTATAAACAGAAAACTATTTATTATAATACTTGGGTGAAAACAAACACACACATAAATATATTCACACATGCAGTTTTTTTTAAAGGAAAGTAACTAACCATTCTGAACTGATACAGATGGGGTGGATGTGACTACTTCAGGGGTGCCTACAAAAAAAATACAAGAAACTTCCCGAATTTCTTTCTTTTTTTTCTGTAAAATTTATAGCTTCATTTGAATCAAATAACTGCCTTACATAAGATGCCCTGGCTGTCCTCATCATATGCACGACAAAAAAAGGCTGCTTTCTCAGTGTCTGGAAGAAAGGCTCTGTGTTATCCTTATACCGTAACAATGAAACATGTATAAAATCATGTAGGTCCTAAAATGTTACATACAAGAATCCATTTTTGATGCTTTCAAAAATATCTGTGTTCTGAAAAACAGGTTCGGGAAACTATGTTAGGTCTAGTAAAAAGAATCACCCGATAATAAAGATAGAGAGATTACTTACCCTCCCCAGAAAAAAAAATTTGCTTCTTTGCAGACTCTCAGGCAGGACTGATGTCACGTCTTCAGCGGCAGGCCGTGATGAAATGCGTGTATGACATCCACTGACCAGCGGTTTTATACCCTGTTTACTAGCCCCCGGTGTTGAGAGTGCGTGAGAGATGGACAGAGCTTCAGATCCATCGCAAAGGTACGGGGAGTCGTGACACCTGATAAAATGAATTTAACATAGACCCTGACTTCCCGCCTCGGGGCTCGGGACTCCGCTGTTTCAATTAATAAAAAACGTAAAACGTGTAAAACAGTGAGCTGAAAATGGTGGTGGTGGAACCGAGCCCATCTTTTTCGATTTGTAAGTTATTATGAAGATCAAGTGGGAAGCGGCCTGCCAGGATTCCATGGAGCCCCCATGATGTACGGTAGGGGGCTGGGATCCATATTTTCAAAACTATTTAGGTTTGTGACGCCGATGGTTAAAAAAAAAAAAAAAAATCTTCAAAACGCCGCTAAGAACATAGCATCTGACGTAGTCAGCATGGTTGTTCGGCGCGTGAGAGGTTCAAAGGAAGAAAACCAAGAAGGATCAGGACTTGCGCTCGACGAGTCGGAAAGACACCTCCCGGACGTTGCGGTTGATAAAAAGACTTTAACATAGATTCCGACTTCCCGCCTTGAGGCTCGGGACTCTGCTGTTTCTCCTGATAAAAAGACTTCAACATAGATTCCGAATTCCTGCCCCAGGGGTCGTGACACCGCTGTTTCACCTAATTAAAAAAACTTTAACATAGACCCCGAATTCCCCCAAGGGAAGTGAAATGCCACAACATCCAACCACCGTTGGTTACGCCCACCTTGACAGTTGGTTACGCACACTTGATCGGTCACGCCCACCCTTTGATCCATCAAAGTCAATCAATTAAATTTTAACAGATGGTGTTTTTCTATCCTCTCTGGGGAACTATTGTTACTACTGGATACAAAAGTAATTTCTTTCTGTACATTGTAATAAAATATCCTGTGTTCATCACATTATCCCATCCCATCCCATCATTAGTTGTGTGTCATTTGCTACCGAATCAGAATCTAGAGAAGATAGACCCAACTGATGATACTGATTTATAAGCACACTGTCAATTCACTGCTGCTGATTATACTATATTACAGTAAGTTACAGGTAGATTCTATTATTCTATTATTTCTCAGCCCATCTAACCCAAAAGAGTAATTGTGTGCAACAGATGCATGTAGTCACCAGAGAGGGGCATCTGGTCAGACTGTGTTACTGGACTTGTACTGGTACTGGCTCTGCTCAACTGCTGGTTGCTCTGGTTGCTTGGAGGACTGTCCAAGACATCTTGTTGGCCTTATTAAAGGACAGCTGGTAGTAATATTTAAACACAGAAATTACATAGCTCAATGTATACGGTATATTAATACCTAACATAATTATATCCTCAGTGGCCATTGATATATTTTAAACTGTTTCTTTCTCAATATAATGCAGTACACCACTACTAAGACCCACTATGAAATCACTAAAGAACAAGGTGTAGTGTGTAGTCATCACATTTTTCAAAACATCAACAAAAATGTAGAGAAGATTCTTTGAAGTATAATTCATAGTAGAACTGCTGTATTGGACTGCATTGATTAGAACAGGTGGACCTAATAAGTACATTTTGACTATGCACATTTTTTTAATGTGAAAGTTTATTCCGTTCAAATTGAAACACATACTTGTCTTATTGAGCAGTGACAGACGTTTCCTGGCTTCAACTGGTCTCAGGACAGAAAGGAGGTCACTCTCCTTAGCTCAGGTCCTCAACTCCTAAACATTGCAGATGCTCCAGGTCTCTCAGTTTAGGCACTGATTTGATGAAAGACAGAAGCGGACTCTGCATTCATGACTAGGAGGACTAGAAGGGATGAAAAATGCTGTTACTGTCAGATTTTAATCTTTCAAACTCCAGATGACTCGGAGTCAACAGTGCTATGCTTAAGTGAAATTACTCTTGTCCCACAAAGCTTGTACACATGCAAATGGTAATAATCTAGTTTCTGCTCAGGCTTCCAACATTTCATGCTCTGTCTTGCTTGTTTCACTTCATACAATGCAAATGCTGGCATATAGGACACATCATGAGGTGTAACAATAAATTATACATGCTGGTCCTGCATCACAAGCATGAGCTCAATCTGTCCAAATTCAAGTGCCTCACCTTGGTTTAAACACAGAAAGAGTCTCTTTTTGTTCGGAGTGCCTTTCCACTGCATCTCCGTAGCTGCTCAACATTGGGGTTCTCCTACTGTGGAGCGCACCGCTTCACTGTACAGTTCAGCATGGAAAGGACTGGAGTTCTTAACCACCAGTTTATGCCATGAAATCAACTCTCACCACTTATCTGCAGAGAGAAAGACAAAACAATGATGAATCATGAAATTTGCCAAAATCAAAATAAATGCTATTGGTTGTGAAATAGTCGACCTAAACTGTGTTAGCTGATCTCCCCTCAATAAACTAGAAGATGATCGTTAGCTTATCCTTTACATATTTATCAGTATTGTTTTGAATTTCATGTTGACCACTGACTAGTGTTGCACCAAAATTAAAATTTGAAAAACCTTGAAAAAGGCAGAGTAGGTCGGTCCTCCTATATTTGTGAGAGGCAAGAGGAAGATGAAAATATTAGTTCTAAGAAAGAGTAACCAGTTGAAATAAACAATTACTAAATCACAGTATCATTTATAAAACATTTGTTCTCTCTTCTTTGGAAGAAAATCCACTTAAAATGGCTTATTAGCGACACCTGCAAATGGAGGAGTAGGAGCAGTCTGTGTGGAAAGAAGACATTGACATTTTGACATGTTCCATAAAATCCAGCTTCCTATCCTAGCCAGAAATCATGCCATTTCATGTCACACAGTAAAGGTTGTCCAAAAAATTTGTAAAAATGTAGAAGAGGGTTAATAATCGATTATTGTTCACTGTTGCAGCTCTAAACAAATGTTGTTCCTCTTTCTCTCCGCCTGTGTCAGTTAGTTCACAAAAGTAAATGTAATGACTCACTGTTAAGTGCTAAGCTAACGTTAGTGTAAATAAAATAAAAAGCGGTTGGTCTGGCTGAATACTAACAGTCATAGATATATATCTATGACCAACACTGGCAGACACCACGTGAAGATGACTCCACTGCCGCCACCAGCCATACTTTTGTCATCATAGTTAGCTAACATTTCAATGACGACATGCTAGCGCTTTTGTCGACTGAGTAAAGTCAGAGGCATGGTGGTAAATAAAGCTAATACTACTCAGCTTCAGTTTGATACTTGCTTTCTGCCTTCATCCTTCCTCCAGCCTCGACATTAGCTGCTGTTTGCTCCAAGTTTCTGTGACCAAATGGGAACAGTCACGTGGTGGTTGTTGACCTTGTTAAGCGTAACGTCAAAGACGTTCAGTGTCCCAACAGCCAATGGCATGTCTTCTTCTTCTTCTTCTTCTTCTTCTTCTTCTTCTTCTTCTTCTGCTCCTCCTCCTCCTCCTCCTCCTCCTCTACCAACCGTTTCTGTGGACCATTCCAAACGGGACCCGCGCTTTTCAATGCACGCACTCCAATGACATGTCGCGTTCACGTTTTTTTCTTTTGTGAGACGTTGCAGCAGTAAAATGTCTCCTGATTACACGTGTTTTGTTCAGACATGCTGTGAAATAATTCAAGACGTTGTGATTTACATTGGATTATGTGTGTGTGTGTGTGTGTATACACACACACACACAATAGCCTACAGTGTTAAATAGTTATTTTACTATTAATTTTTCAGTAATTTTTAATGATTTTTTTGACTTTTTTATTTGGAGTTTATAGTTTAATTTTAGTTTATTCCATTAAATAACAGACAAATATTTGTAAAATTACGATATAATTGTGAACATATTTTAACAATAAATATCTGTATTTCTAATGTTTTTTGGAAAACAACAGAAATATCGTGTTTTCACACGTGTTTTCACACATGTTTTCACAGTTACAGTGATTTCATGTTATTTTATAAATCACAGTCTCTTTTTGTAAATTAAATGGCATTTTAAAAATACAGAAACAGTCTGTAAAATAAACAGTAAACTTCTTTTATATTCCATTTTTTTTTTTTTTTTACAGTGTGGCTAAATTCTGCAAAACTAAGGTAGTGTCATGCAGTGTGTGTGGACGGAGACACCACCCCACGATGTGTGATAAAGGTGAAACCAGTGAAACCCAGAACAGCACTCAAGAAACAACTGAGGCTGTCATCTCATCCGTGGCCCCTCAAGCACAAGCACAGCAAAGCAGAACACAGTTCTCCTGCAAACAATAACAGCATTGGCAGAGGGAACAAGGGGGAAGAGGAAGATACGTTGTCTGATGGATGGAGGAAGTCAACAGAGCTTTATCCTGGAGAAGCAGGCAAGGGCATTAGGATTACCTGTTGTGAGAAAAGAGACTTTAAAGCTCCACACCTTTGGCAGTGACACCCCAGTAACTATGGAATGAAATGTTGTGAAGTTAATTCTGCAAAACATCTGTGACAAAGAGAAAACCCTTAAGCTCTGCTATCATGCAGGTTCCAGGAGAGCAAATCCAGCAGCAGTTGGAAAGAAGAAGACTGATATCAGCAGATGTCTCAGGCAGCACTGACCAGGAGCTGGAACTGTCCGTCTTGATGGGCGCTGATTACTACTGGAAAATGGTTTCTGATAGAGTTGAAAGACTGTCAGACACCTTAGTTGCCATACAGACTATGTTTGTCTGGACAGTACAGGGCCCTGTGTCCATGTTAAGCATGAGTGAGACTTCATGCATGAAGATCTGTACTGAGGAGACCATGCAGGTTTCAAACTAGCTGCGTGCATTCTGGGAAATAGAGTCTCTGGGCATCTCCTGCAAAAGTTAAGAATGGGCAGCGGACACTGAGGGTCAAGAACACTTCAGTAGGTCAGTCCACTACAAAGAAGGGCGATATGAAGTTAAGTTGCCATGGCATCAAGATACAACAGAGCTTCCAGACAATATGAGAATTGCCCAGAAAAGATTTGAAGGTCTGAAAAGAAAACTAAAAGCTGATGTAACACTGTTTAAGAGATACAAAGATGTGATAGACGACTATCTTCAACAAGGCATATGCGAGGATGTCCCAGAGACCAAAGTCACAGTTGGAGCAGAGAATAACAATGTCCAATACTACTTATCTCACCATGCTGTGATAAAAGAGGATAAAACAACAACCAAGCTGAGGATCATCTTTGATGCTTCTGCACATGAGGAGGGCTGTCCGTCTCTTAATGACTGTCTGCTCACTGGACCGAACCTGAATCCAGACCTCCTCACGTCCTTGTCAGATTCAGGTTGCACCCTATTGCATTCATGTCAGACATCACAAAGGCCTTCGTACAGATATCCACTGCAGAAGAGAACAGATAACAAGAACACAAACCTGTGTGTGCTGAGAATGACTTGTGTAGTGTTTGGTGTGTCTTCAAGTCCATTTTTGCTGGGAGCCACAATCAGAAGTCACCTAGAGAAATACAAAGCAAGTCACCCACAGGTCATTAACACACTAAAAGACTCCCTGTATGTTGATGACTTTATTGCCAGCTCAAGCAGTGTTGAAGAAGCTTACATACTGACAACAAGTGCAAAGAGAATAATGTCTGACGCAAGCATGAACCTCTGTAAGTGGACTACTAATTCCCTTGAACTGAAAGCCAAGTGGCAGGCAAATTAACTTTGACTTCACCATGAATCCTGAGACAAGCAGCTGTGTGTTAAAGGTGCTTGGCCTAGTGTGGAGGCCAGAGACTGTTGACTTTGTTTTTAACCTGAAGCACCTTATGGACATTTTTAAAGACAAAGAAAACACAAAGAGGCGCATCTTGCATTCTTCAGCCAAACTGTTCGACCCAATGGGCTTTCTGACACCATTCACAATAAGAGTGAAATGTCTTTTTCAAGACATGTGGCAAAGAGGCATCAGCTGGGACAAGGAGCTGCCAGATGATCTCTAATAAAGCTGGCAGCAGTGGTGTATGGAGCTCCTTCAGCTGTATCAGATTGTCATTCCCAGGTAGTATGGAACGGAGATGCTGCAAAACAGTCAAGCTCAGACAGTCAAGAAAGCATATGGTGCAGTGGCTTATCTCCAAGGACAGACAGCTGAGGGAGAGTCCATGATGAGACTGGTCATGTCCAATACCAGAGTTGCACCCATTAAGAAACTCACACTGCCACGCCTTGAACTAATGGGGGCTCTGATTGCTGCAAGAATGGGAAATAATCTGCTTCAAGCACTGAATATGCAGTCGAACCAAATCTGAATGTGGACAGACTCCATAATGGGGTTTCCAGCTCACCACACAGATGGAAACAGTTTGTTGCCAACAGAGTGATGGAGATTCAGACCCTGACCACACCACAAACCTGGTCCCATTGTAGAGGGAAACTAAACCCCGCGGTTCTCACTACAAGGGGCCAGAAGGAAGAGGTGCTTTGCTGGTCAGGGCCACAGTTACTGAGTTCAGCAGTGCAGCAATACTCTCTATTATAAGGCGAAGAGGAAGTAACGACTGAGCTTAAACCAAGTCATGTCACAGTCCAGCTCCACAACATGGAACAAACATCTACAGATCCACTGTTAAAACTGGAAAACTACAGTTAGTTGAGGACAGTTCTCAGAGTCACAGCATGGATTCAAAGATTCACACACAACTTACGCTCACGTGAAAAGCAACGAAGAGAGCTGACGGCCGAGGAGTTGGCTGAAGCTGAATTGATACTGGATTCTGCAGGTACAAAATCAAGGTTTCCAGAGAGAAAAAAGTGAATTAAGAGCAAGAAAAGACATTCACAGAGGCTCAAGAATTAGAGACTTGAAGCCTTTTCTAGATGAGCACGGTTTGATCTGCCTGGGAGGAAGACTGCAGCACTCAGACATGAGCTTCATCAAGCTGTATCCATACATCCTGCTTTCAGACCACAGACTCTCTGAAATGTCGATCAGGCGCTGCCATGATCAAGTGATGCATTCAGGTATGAGAGACACTTTAATGCAATTAAGAGGCAAATGTTGGATTCCACAAGCCTGACAAATGACAAAAACAATCATTGCAGCCTGCACTACATGCAAAAGATTCAGAGTAAAAGCAATGCAGCACACAACAGCACCCCTGCCAAGAGATCGGATAACAGAAGCACCTCCATTTGAGACTGTTGGGGCGGACTTTGCAGGCCCTCTGTTTGTCAGAGCTAAACAATACAAAGTGGAAAAGGCATATATAGCACTTATACAATTTTTAAAGCGATTTTAAATTCAGATTTTATTAGCATTTTTGCCTGCTTTTAGGATCCGATTTAAATCATTGCTTTTAGCAGAGATTGTTAGTGGAGTAGCCGAAATGGCTATGTGCATGACTACCTCGCTGCCCTACCACCTGCCCCCAGATATCCTGCTTAGGAAAGCAAACAAAAAAAATGGCTGACCTCACAGGAGATATCCACAGTGTAGAGGCTGTCTTACATTATTTTCTTTGCTTTTTTGGGGCATAACAATTACATCTCTACACAATAAAGCGTCATTTAACCTGAAACACTGAAAATATAATGAACTTCCTTTTGTTCCTTTTGTTTATATGAACCAACACAAATTTCTTCATATAAACAGTACTTCAAATACACGTCTATCTAGCATTATCTTAACTCAACAATCATTCAAGCTTAGTGTGAAGCACAAATCACATGTTTTAAACACAGGTGTGTCACACACACACAACATGAAATTATTCTTCCATCTCAAGCAATGAACATAACTTATCTATTGGTCTTTTCAAAATGCTCGTTTTTGTTTTCAGAAAGGCACGTCTAACAAGATCTTTGGCATCAGGAACTGTCTTTTCAACCTTTCCCATCAACCATGAAATTCGTGGTGCACTGTCATCCACTAAAAGAACGACATCTCCTTTTTTCAAGTTTCTCCTGATTTCTGTCCACTTCTGCCTCTCCTGCAGAAGCGATAGTACTCCCTAGTCCAATGTCTCCAAAAGATGTCAGACAGGTATTGCACCTGTTTCCACCTCTTCCTGGCATACAAGTCCTCCTTCTGAAACACTCCAGGAGGTAGCAGTGGTTGTTTTTTTCAAAAGAAGCAAATGATAAGGTGTGAGAGCCTCAATGTCATGTGGATCAGCTGACACTCTTGTTATAGGTCTGCCATTTACAATAGCCTCAACTTCACATAACAATGTGTGGAGACGTTCATCGTCAAGAGTTTGCTGTTTTAATAGCTGGTTAAGAATTCTCCTCACAGAACGAATTTGTCTCTCCCAGATGCGTCCAAAATGTAAAACTGCTGGTGGGTTGAACATCCAAGTGATTCCTTTCTGCATGAGCATATTTGAGATTTTTGACTGATTCCAGCCTTTGATTGCTTCTCGCATTTCTTTCTTTGCATCAACCAGATTTGTACCATTATCTGACCTCATTACAGACACTTGACCTCTTCTTGCTATAAGTCATCTAAATGCATTTATACATGAATGTGTCTCAAGAGAATTAACAACCTCCAAATGAATTGCTCTGACTATCAAACGTGTAAACAAGACCCCATACCTCTTAACCATGCTCCGCCCACACTTGACTTCAAAAGGGCCGAAATAATCTATGCTCACACTAGTGAATGGAGGGCTGTCTGGTATGAAACGATCTTGTGGCAGATTTGCCATTCGGTTGTAATGTTTCCTAAGGAGATACAGACTGGAACACTGTCCTACGTGAGTAAGCGTATTGCGTCACTTCCCGATTCTGCACCGCACCCCCTGCAGCTCCTGAGCAGCCGGGAAACCAGGGCGGCTAGGTGACGGTACGAAGGAAGCATAGTCTTACCCGACCCACGGAGCACCACCAACTGCTTCACGTTTCAAACAGATTTTCCCCACTTGGCGACACACCCGCTGAGAAGCCAACTCTGGTAACTGGCGACTCGATTTTGCGGAACGTGAAGTTAGAGAAACCAGCGACCATAGTTAGATGTATTCCAGGGGCCAGAGCGGGCGACACCAAATCTTACCTGAAACTGCTGGCTAAGGCTAAGGCAGTTATGATGCCTGGTACGATGGTTATTCACGTCGGCAATAATGACCAACGGTTACGCCAATCAGAGGTCACTAAACTTAATGTTGAATCGGTGTGTAACTTTGCTAAAACTATGTCGGACTCTGTAGTTTTCTCTGGTCCCCTGCCCAATCTGACCGGTGACGATATGTATAGTCACATGTCATCATTCCACCGCTGGTTATCTAGGTGGTGTCCAGCCAACCTATGTTGATAATTGGAACTCTTTCTGGGGAAAGCCTGGGCTGATTAGACGAAATGGAGTTCATCCCACCTTGGCAGGTGCTTCTCTTATCTCTAGGAATTTGGCCGATTTTATTAACACCCCAAAACCATGACAACCCAGAGTTCAGCCCAGGAGGCAGAGCTGCAGTCTTAGACACCTCTCTGCCGCTTCTCTAGTACTGTCTCACACCCATAACTCCACAAACTCCATAGATGTGCTGTCGACTCCCAGATTTTTTAAATGGAGAAATAACAATAGAGGAGTTATTGATAGGAACCTTACCCAAATCAACACAAATTCCCTAGTACAACACAGCAATAACAAAATTAAATGTGGTCTTTTGAATGTCAGGTCTCTCTCATCTAAATCTCTTTTAGTGACCGATTTGATAACTGATCATCAGATTGATCTATTTAGTTTGACTGAAACGTGGCTGCAGGATGATGGGTATGTCAGTTTAAATGAGTCCACGCCACCCAGTCATAGTAACTATCACATTCCTTGAGGCATAGGCTGAGGAGGAGGAGTGGCAGCAATCTTCCACTCCGATTTATGTATTAATCCTAGACCTAAGCAAAGCTTTAATTCGTTTGAAAGCCATACTCTTAGTCTTGCTCATCCAGACTGGAAAACACAAAACACAATTCTCTTTGTTGTGGTGTATTGCCCACCTGCTCCTTACTTGGAATTTTTAGCTGAATTCTCTGAGTTTCTATGTGATTTAGTACTTAGAACAGATAAAGTCATTATAGTAGGTGACTTTAACATCCATATTGATGTTGGCAGTGACAGTCATAGCTCTTCATTTATGTCATTATTAGACTCAATTGGCTTTTCTCAGAATGTAAATGGTTCAACTCACTGTTTCAATCACACCTTAGATCTTGTACTAACTTATGGCATAGAAACTGAAGGTCTAACCATATATTCTCACAACCCTCTATTGTCCGATCATTCTCTTGTAACATTTGAATTTACTATAAGTAATTACACAGAAATTGGAAAGACATTTCGTTATGGTAGACACTTATCTGACGATGCTGTAACTAGATATAAGGAATTAATACCTTCAGTATTTACCTCAGTGCCTTATGTTAGTGATGTGGGTGTCAGCAACCACAATCTAACTCGATCACAAATAGATTATTTTGACGACAGCACGACAGCATCGCTTAGTACAACTCTAAATCTAGTTGCTCCTCTTAAAAAGAAGGTGGTAAATCGAAGGATGGTAGCTCCATGGTATAATTCACAGTTGCGTAGTTCAAAGCAGACAGTTCAAAAGCTGAAAAGAATTTGGCATTCCTCTAGTTTTAAGGAAGCCAACATAGTCTGGAAAGATAGTTTAACAACTTATAAAAAAAAAACTCTCCGTAAGATTAGGACAGCGTATTATTCTTCATTAATAGAAGAAAACAAGAACAACCCCAGATTTCTTTTCAGCACTGTAGCCAGGCTGACAAAGAGTCACAGCTCTGTTGAGCCATCTATTCCTTCAGACCTCAGTAGTAGTGACTTCATGAGCTTCTTCACTGATAAAATTGTTGGCATTAGAGATAAAATTCATAGCACCCTTCCATCTGTCAAAGATGTAAGTGCAGTGGCATTAGAAACCTCTGTAGGACCTAGTCAATATCTGGATTCTTTCTCCCTAATTGATCTTCCTGAGTTCACTTCAGTTATTACAGCATCTAAACCATCAACTTGTCTTCTAGACCCCATCCCAACTAAGTTGTTCAAGGAGGTTTTTCCATTAATTAATACCTCCATATTAAATCAGATAAATTTATCTTTATTAACAGGATATGTGCCCCAGTCTTTTAAAAACGCTGTAATTAAACCATTACTTATAAACCCACTCTTGACCCAGATGTTTTAGCCAACTATAGGCCAATTTCCAACCTTCCTTCTATCTCTAAAGTTTTGGAAAGGGTTGTTGTCAATCAGTTGCTTGATCATTTAACGGGAATGGTTTGTTTAAAGAGTTTCTGTCAGGTTTTAGAGCTCATCATAGTACAGAAACAGCTCTGGTTAAAGTTACCAATGATCTCCTCATGGCTTCAGACAATGGACTTGTCTCTATACTTGTCCTGCTAAATCTCAGTGCTGCATTTGACACTATTGATCACAATATACTACTACAGAGACTTGAAAGTGTGATCAAGATTACAGGGACTGCACTAGACTGCTTTGAATCATATCTGTCAGACAGATTCCAGTTTGTCCATGTAAACAACAACTCTTCTATATATACCAAAGTAAGCTATGGAGTTCCTCAGGGTTCTGTGCTAGGACCAATATTATTCACATTATACATGCTTCCCTAAGGCAATATTATAAGAAAGCACAGCATAAACTTCCATTGCTACGCAGATGATACCCAGCTATATTTATCCATGAAACCAGATGAACCTAATCCGCTGGTTAAACTCCAAGCATGCCTTAAAGACATAAAGGCTTGGATGACCTGTAATTTTCTACTTTTAAACTCAGACAAGTATCCAGTATAAGTTTCTCTTCATTGGCTCCCTTTAAAATCTAGAATTGAATTTAAAATCCTCCTCCTTACATACAAGGCCCTGAAAGGCCTAGCTCCATCATATATGAAAGACCTCATAGTACCATACTGTCCCAACAGATCACTACGATCTCTAAGTGCAGGTCTACTTGTGGTTCCTAGAATTTCTAAAACTAGAATGGGAGGTAGAGCCTTCAGCTATCAGGCTTCTCTCCTATGGAACCAGCTCCCAGTTTGAGTTCGGGAGGCAGACACAGTCTCTACGTTTAAGGTCAGGCTTAAGACTTTCTTTTTTGAAAAAGCTTATAGCTAGGGCTGGACTTAACCATCCCTTTGCTGCAGGGGGACGATGCACTGAGGACATGTCCTCTCCTCTTTCTTCTCTGGCTCCTGTCCTCTAATATCTTATCATTTTATTTTCTATCTCTTATGATTTACTAACCACTGTGTCTTACTCTCTCCCCTCCGCTCCCCTCCCCCTCCATCATCTTGTGAGGGTCTCTGGTCTGGAATGCTGAATATCTGACCTGTGGAGTTCTAAGCTACATCTGCTGCTGTGGCCTCATCAACCAGCCCAGTCTTCATGGTCTGGAGTGCTGTGTATCAGACCTGGGGAGCTCCACAGACTACATCTGCCCCAGTCATCATGGCCTCCTCCAGTTGTCCACTCCTACCTAGATGAGCAATTCACCAACCTGCCCATGATTCCTGTTATACTCACAAACTGTCACAGATCATCAGCTATGTGTTATATTACTAGACCCTACATGTTTCCTTCAGCTTGATGTATGTATCTATGACAGAAGTTTGTTTATATTGTTTCTCCTGCTCTTCTTTTCTCTCTATCTTCTCTGTCACTACCCACCTGGCCTTCGGCAGATGGGTCCCTCCATATGAGCTGGGTTCTGCTCAAGGTTTCTTCCTGTTAAAAGGGAGTTTTTCCTTGCCACCGTCGCCCTCAGGCTTGCTCTGGAGGTTGCAGACTGGTTTTTGTGAAGCGTCTTGAGACGATTTGTATTGTTATTGGTGCTTTATAAATAAAACTGAATTGAATTGAATTGAATTCTCTGTTCACCAGGTTTGGCTGAGATTTTTATGCAGATTACACACTTTGAAAGTACCTTTCTAAGAGCTGAGTCTGCTTGTGGAACCCAGAATCTTTCTCTTAGCTTGGACAATGTATAACTCTTTCCAACGTGTCCTGTTTCTTGGTGAACATGTCTGAGGATCAAGGTTGACACATGTTGGTTCTTAGGAAGGATCACGGGATGTTTAGCATCTGCTGGAAGTGCAGACTGATGTACCCTTCCTCCTACTCTTAAAACCCCATCCTGCATGATAGAATCAAGCTTTACAATATGACTGCTTCTTTTCAGCTTGTCACCTTTCTGAAGAGTCATCAGTTCATCACAGAAACCTTGCCTTTGACACAGTCTCTGCCAGTGCAATATCTTCAGCTGAGAGCAACGATCCAGTGACAGTTATTTTGAACTTTTGCATCTGGTTTGCAACAATCTCAGTTTTCTTTTCAAGACTCAGTCTATTACTTGCTTGTGATGCGAGTAATTTGCGATGTGCGCTCAGTTTGAGCAGCAGTTGTTTCAACTTAAATATCCAGGAAACTGCTCTTGTTAACCTGTGCCGTTCTGAATAATGACAAATTAACTTGTTAAGTGTATTCTCATATGCATTTGTTGCATTCACACTCACTGCAGCTTTAACTTCAACATCGTCTTTCTGGATCTCTTGGATATTGGGTGAAACTGGCCAGTGTTTCTCATCTTTCTTCATAAAATCTGGCCCACCAATCCAGTCCTGACACTTTATGAATGTGTCTGCATTCATGCCTCTGGATGCGTGGTCGGCTGTATTTAACTCAGAATTCACATACATCCACTGACTTGGCTTAGTGTTGTCTCTGATAAGTGACACTCTGTTGGCCACGAAGGTTTTAAATATGACACTCCCACTGGCAATATATCTCAACACAGTAGTACTGTCAGACCAAAAAATGGATTCTTCCAGTGGCATTTTTAGCTCCTTTTTCATAAGCCTGTCCATTTTTACAGCGACAGCAGCAGCTGTTAATTCCAGTCTCTGAGTCGTTGTTTGTTTCAATGGAGAAACTCTGGACTTTCCAATGATGAATGAACAGTGAACTGAACCTTTTTAATTTTTTATGCGAAGGTAGGTGACAACTCCATAACCTTTCTCACTCATGTCCGCAAAGTGGTGCATTTGTGCAGATGTGACTTTTCCAAAACCAGACGGTTTTGGCCACTGTGAAACCATGAAGTTTTGCAAGATCCAAAACCCTTTTTTGTGACTTTTGAGCCAATTCAGGAGGGAACGGGTCATATACAGCACTTACAAATGACAGGATGCCACGTCTAGTGTATGGTGTATTCTTTGCATTAATTCTGACCTAAATACATCTGACTGTACACCAGTTCACTCCAAGGACTCTTCCATCAGGTAATTTATCTTGACTGAGGTCCAAATCTTTAACCTCCTTGGCTCTTTCTGACTCAGGAATGGAGGCTAGAACAGTCCTGTTATTACTCATCCATTTTGTAAGGTGAAATTCTCCACTCTCACACAGTGTTGTCAAATCTTTGACCACATTAACTGCTTGGGTTTCATCTGACACTGACAAAAGACAATCATCTACATAAAAATTGTGCATGATTGCTTTCACTGCAGCAGGTGCCATTTTGTCCTCAGCATCCTCAGCTGTCCTTCTTAATACAAAGTTGACACAGCTGGGGGAGGATGTCACCCTAAACAAATGCACAACCATTCTGTATTCTTTCAAAGACTGATTCAGATTTCCATTTGGCCACACAGGTGGTCTTGATCCTCTGGTGGTACTCTCACTTGATGATACATTGCCTCTGTGTCTGACATTAAAGCAATGTGTTAATGTCTGAATCTTGTCAACACTCCTATCAACGCATTTGTTAAACCTGGTCCTTGTAAAAGCTCTGTGTACCACACTCTATCATTTTCAGACACAATCTCTTTCTTTGGCACTTCCACTGCATATTCTTTATTGATCAGGTCAGACATGAATCTCTGATACTCTTTATGAAAGTCTTTGTTTTTGACAAGTTTCTTTTTCAGGTTTTCTGCTAAGAAACTCTAATCTTCCCTTATAGGGCTGGTTTCTGATTTTGAGACATTCTGTCAATGTATGTTGTTTTTCACAGAATGTACATGGCTTCTGAAAGGCATTGACGACTTGACGAGAGGATCCTTTACAGTTTTCAGGTGAGTTCTCATTTACAGCTGGTGAACAGCTGATCTGCAGCTACTTGAGCTTGTCTATTTATGAATCTGACCAGGTATGCAAACATTGGTCTCTTTCTGCTAGCTTCTTGGATATCAAATGCAGAAACTCTCCACATCTCTCTCATTTTATATGGAGACAATGATTCTAAGATTAGTAGGATTCTCTATTTCTTGCAGCTGATCAAGGGCTTGCATTGCATTGTTATAACCAGTTAAGAACAAGGAGTAACTATGGAGAGCCTTAGCATCATCTGACTTGATTTGTGACCAATTGAGAGCCCTGTTCATGTAGGCAGGGACGATTTTCAACTCATTACCCTAGTAATAAGTAAGCAATTTTCTTGCTTCACTGTAGCCTTGATATGAACTAATGTGTTGGCAACTCCTGACTAAGTCTCTGGGCTCACCTCTGGTGAACTGATCAAGGTAGTATAGCCTGTCATTATCATTATCAGTTTTATCATGGATGGTCAAAGGCCCTCATGAAAGATTTAAACTCAAGGGGGTCACCACTGAAAACAAGTATGTGGCTTTGGGGCAAATGAGTCAGTTTCTGTTGTTTGACTAACATCTCAGTAATGTCATTTTGTTTTAACATCACTTCACACAGGTTTACTGCATCATCACTGATATTAGCGTGCAGTGTCTCATTTTCTTGTTTTACTTTATTTACCTGTGACCTTTCAGTGTGCTTACACTGTACTGCTGGCTCATGTCTGGACAGCAGATTGTCCACTGATTTTGTCCCAACCATTGTTGGTTCTCATACTCACAATTCTCCATCACTTTTAATTTTGCTGAAGATGCAGCGATTGCTGTCTCGATCTCAAGCTGATCTTTCCTTGCCTTTAACTTGCACTCTTCAAGCTCTTATGCCTCTTTCTCTCCTAGGGATGCTGCTTGTGCAAGTAAGGCGGCATGTTCTGCTTGTTCCTTCTGATGCATAGATGAAATGGATGATCTTGAAAATTCTGAAGATCTGGATGATCCTGAAGGTCTGGACGATCTAGGAGATCTGGACAGAAGAATGGCCAGTACCTGTGCTTTGTACCGCATGGAGCACAGATTCATCCTCCGTTGGTGCAGCAACCACAGATATGCTGTCACAGATACACTGATACACAGATTCACAGCTTCTTGATACTTTTGCTGTGATGCATAGATCTATTCTTCTGTTTCATTAATAAATTGATTGAACCTTTAATTTTTTGGTTTGAACCAAAATGTTTAAGTGAACAGTCTGAATAAACCATCATTTGCTTGATCAAGCATTCAATCAAGTGTTCATCAACAATGTCTGGACTCTCATTATCTTTCATTAGTCCATTAATTTTGTTAATTTTTGATGTCAACTGTGATAGTTTTGACTTTCTTGTATTCTGAAATCTGTTTAGTAGCTCTACTAGCCCCCTTTCAGTGGGCTTTTGTGCCCTCTTATAGTCATTCTTGCTCCCGAAGTTCTGTGTTCTTGGTCTCGTAACGACGCCTGCTATGTTTGTGTACACAGCGTCTAAAGTTTTCATGAAAGGGTATAAAGGTAAAGGTAACAAAGCACAGAATGGCTTTCTTTATGAGTGTTATCTTCTGAAGACCCAACATGCTTGTCGTCTCATTTTCGTCTTTCATGTTCTTGTACTTTGACTTATCTGGACGCGTATTCTTGTCTCGTTGTGTTCAGCTCTATGGACATCATCTGTGTGTGAACAAATGGATGGGTCAAACAACAGGACATAATTTGCCCTCGAGGATCAATATAGTATATCAAAATCAAAAAAAAAAAAGAAAAAAGAGGAGGAGGGACTACATCAATTAAAAAAAATAACATGTTCTCAAATGAAATGTTTTTTAACAGTTACACATCATTTGAGTATCATGCCTTTGTTTTTAGCAGCCTCTGTGTCACAATCTACAGACCACCCCGTTATTCCTCCTCTTTTATCAGAGACTTCTCCGATCTGTTATTAATTATCCACACACCATATAACATAATTTTAATAACTGGTGATTTTAAAATACAAGTGGATGTCTCCTCAGACTCTATGTCCAGAGAACTTTTAAACATTTTACAATGCTTTAATTTAGTCAATATGTCACGCAGCCGACCCACAGCGGGGGCACACCCTGGACCTTGTCATATCTTATGGTTGTGTCCTCTGTCGTGGATCTGGCTGTGTCTGACCATTTCTGTGTGTTTTTTAACATCACCATTTTTAACCACCGAGATGCCCCTGTGAGAACAGTGGATGAAACCCTACCTTACTCCTGAAGTGGCTGCAAATTTTATCCAGGTTCTACAGAGCACTCCTGCAGAGATTTTACCAGCGTCCTGTGATTTTGTTATTAAGGATTTTAACAACAAACTGAAGTCAGCGCTGCACTCAATGGCTCCACCTGTTATTAAAATGATTAAATTGAAACTTACACTGCCGTGGAGAAATGAAGAAATTTAACATCTGAAAAGAAACTGCAGGAGTGCTGAGAGGAGATGGAGAAAATCAAATCTTACAGTTCATTATGAAATATTACAAGAACTCCTCAAAACTTACAATAACTCAATCAGACAGGCCAGAATTTCCCACCTCCACAAACTAATCACAGAACACAAAAACGACCCCAAGTTCCTCTTTTCCATAATACACCGTATAACCAATGCAAATTTTAACAGATCACCAAGGATACATAGTGACGCCCTTTGTGAGGACTTTGCAGACCACTTTAGAGGTAAAATCAATGACATTAGGTCGAGACTTTTACCTCAGCAGAGTTTAACCATTGACACACATGGATCATTTATTTTATGCAAGGAGACACTGGAGAGTTCTGCCCTGGTTGATGGGAGGACACTTGGTCAAGTTTTCTCCCAAGTAAAGCCCACAACCTGCCTTTTAGACCCAATTCCCACACTGTTTTTTAAAACATTTTATGGATTCTTTGAGGAACAGCTGCTATATATGGTGAATTGCTCTCTTCAGACAGGTGTCTTCCCACCTCCTTTAAGGTGGCAGTGGTGAGGCCCCTTCTGAAGAAGGGCAAATGGACCCAAATCATTTTAATAACTATCAGCCAGTATCCAACTTACCATTTTTAAGCAAAATTATAGAAAAAATAGTTTTGATTCAAGTCAATGATTTTGTGAGTAAGAACAACGTCTTAGAGAAGCATCAGTCTGGTTTTAGGATGAACCACAGTACAGGGACAGCCCTTTTAAAGATCTTAAATGACGTCAGGTGCACTTTAATTAACCATAAACTCACAGTCTTGGTTCTGCTGGATCTAACTGCTCGGTGATGTTACTGTCTGCCCATTGGGGCGCCGTTCCTTGGGTCCCTTTGGGCTGGGAAGTTAGGCATTCTGCACCTTGGTGTGGGGGTCTCTCTGCCTGAGTCAGGGTGACCTTTACACCGACGCCTCTATGATTTAAGGGCTGGGACCTCTCGGTGTGTATATATATATATATATATATATATATATATATACATATTTATGTGAAGCACTTTGGCTTGCTTTTTAGCATGATGCGTGCAGTCCACCTGGAGCTGGTCTCCGACATGTCTACAGAGACAGAGGCATTCAAAAGATTCATATCCAGAAGAGGCCTGTGTATATTCAGATAATGCACGAACATTCAAACGAGCTGATGGAAGACCATCAAGGAGCCTGAGCTCTTAAAGTATTTCACTGAAAAGGGCATTACATGGAAGAACATTGCAGAGTGAGTTGCCTGGTGGGGGGCTTTTGGGAGAGACTGGTGAGATCAGTTGAAACATGTCTAAGGAAAGTGATGGGAAGAGCTTCACTGAGCTTCAAGGAAATGACGCCTCTACTGGCAGAATCAGAAGCAAGCATAAACTCACTACCACTCACCTTTGTTTGCAATGAACCCGAACAGCCTCAGCTCACTTTCTTACTGGAAGGCGAATCTGCTCCCTGTCACCCAAGCCCTTTCATGCTGTCAGTCGCACACCCAGCTCCAACAGATAGGAGCTAACAAGGAGATGGAAATATTGCCAGCGTCTTCTCAATGACTTTTGGACTTGATGGAAAAGGGAGTACTTATTGGAGCTGAGATCTGCCCACACCAGTAAGAACTCACGTTCTACCCTTCTTAAGGAGGGAGATCTGGTGCTCTTTGGAGAGGAGAGGACACTGTGCCAGATTTGGAAGACTGGGATTGTCAAGGAACTCTTTCCAGGAAGAGATGGACTTGTGTGATCATGTGCCATATGCACATCAGACAAGACAATATTAAGAAGACCAGTTAAACTGCTGTACCCCCTAGAGCTTTAATTTCCAGGAACTGTCTTCATGGGGGGGAGGATGTTGTATCCTTAATTCATTATTATTATTATATTTATTATTATTCAGAAATCTAAGTTTATTATTATTATTCAGAAGTCATTCTTTACTTGCTCATTGATTATATTTCATGATTTATATTCAGATGGTATTAAAAATACAGTTAAAAGTAAGATTACTTATATACAGGATTCATTTACTGATATGAGCTCCATTTTAACTCTCCAAACTGGGTTAAATTAACACTACATGGTATGAAAAATAACACTATTTTTACTTATTTGTTTATTTAGGTAGTTTTAATCCCTAAATTTAATATGCAATAATTGAATAGAACTATAATAATATAATAATAATAATAATAATAATAATACAATAATAATTAAAATGATGAGAGAATTAATTCCAAGAACAATACATTTTCAAAAACAATTGTGTTAGGCTTTTTTCACAAGCAGTAAATTAGAACATAATAAATGAAAATATAACAAAATAAATTCAAAAGCACACCATCATAAGACACATTGAACACAAAATGAGCTTTAAAAAGCTCATCAAATGCCCCAAGAGAGCAGTTGGCCTGGCAGGGGATGAAATGCTTGTCCATGGCTATACAGAAGCCGTCGATCTTCCTCTTCTGGCGCCCAACGTCTAGGACACAGGTGTCAAACATATGTGGGCCAAAAGCAGCCTGCCAGAGGGTCCGATCTGGCCCGTGGGATGAATTTGGGATGAAAGTGCAAAAATTACATTAAAGACATTAACCGCAAATTTTCCAATAAAAGTAACTACTTTTCCTAGGTTTCACACAATTTTAGTAAGAGCTGTGGACAAAACACAACATTGATACATACAGAAATTGCACTTCTTTTTCTTAAGAAACATCTGTTTTTTCTTAAATGATTTTGTAATAGTCCAGGTTATTAAATGTAAACACTTTCATAATGTACTTCATTGTGCTAAAATAAATGGAAACATTTATAATGACAAACAAGTTGTCATTATTTGAAGGTTTGACCCCTTTGAGATCAAACGGTTCTGTACGTGGCCCCTGAACTAACATGAGTTTGGCACACCTGGTCTAGGAGGTACAGTTCCTGACTCTGCTGATTCTGAAGATGCTCAACTGTAATTTGTTCCATCCACGTTTTACCCAGTGAGTTAAGACAGCGACATGACAAATTATCATAAAAATTCTCAATATTAAATTACCTAAGATTACAAGCCTCTCAACTGCATCAGAGGCACTGATTTTTCGATGCTTCTCCTGGTGGTGGCGGAAGGGGATAGAACAGTAACAACACAGAGGCCATCTCTTGGTCCAAGGCTATGGACAAAGAGTCACAAGAATGAAACTAACTGCAAATACAAATACAAAATGTATTCCTTTGCCAAAGCACAACACGTTTAAATGAAAACTAGAAAGAAAAAGCTCCTTTTCAGCGACCAAACATGCCATTGGTTTGTCAACAAAACACTTACACTTCACCCGTGAAAGACTGTGAACTTCATATTAGCTCATTAACATTAGCTCCAGCCAAAACTAGTTTTGACAGTTACAATGATGAAGCTTTGTTTTACACCACTTCAAGCATGCATGAGACTTGGTAAATTGCAATGGATGATGTAGGAAACCGTTTTTCAGCTCGTTAATGTTTAAATGTTAGCTAGCCTTATAATCTCATACATTAGCTGTTCAGTACCAGGGACAACAAAGCATAGAAAAGTAGCCTATATACTCCCCATAGATATTTCATTTTATACACAGCGTTTCATTTAATATTTTCCTTCCCGTAAGTTTGACTTACACTTACCGTCTGCGCAAAACTCTCCATACAATACAGCATTGATCAGTGGTGAAACCAGCAGAAGCACATGAAAGAATGGCACAGCAGAGCAAACTATTAGTTGATCCATGGGTTTACCTGGGCTGAAGCCCACGGGCTTGACTAACTCTGTCAAATAAATCCAACAGTGAACACTTTTTGAATCAGAATGTGTTAAAATAACACTGTGAGAGTCGAAATCAACATGTTTAATCCTGAAATTTCAATTTCATATGCAGTGGACCTAGCCTATCCCAAGGAGCTTTCAGTGCTGTTTAGGTTACAACAGATTTTTATGAAATTGCAAATAACATTCAGGCGTGTCACTCACAATTGTTATAAACAGTCTAATATACAGTGAGTGATGTTGATGCAAATTTGTGATGGGACAAGTCTGTTTTATTGTTTTGGTTTGGCCAAACATGTTGTTAAAGATGTTTACACTGAAATAAAATGAGATTCTTGACTGAGATTCTTCGTATGGATGATGATCTTTTTCATGACATTTGGGTAGATTAGACATAAAAAAAAATTGTGGCAACAAGGTGACATTCAGTGTTTTTGAGTAGATTTAAAGTGCTTTAGTATTCATTACACCTTGAATTATCAGAATATATTAAGATATAGAAAATTAAGACCTGAAATATATAATGTTGTATTTAGCAAAAATATGCTAACATATGAGTTGATATAATTGATTATTGATTAAGTGGATCAAGATCATTTTTTAAAAATTCACATAGAATTTCAGTAAATGTAACTTAATATTTCACAGATATTGAGTAAATCTAAATTACTTATCCACAGTATATTTAGTTAATATGAATTACATTGTGTCAGATACTTTGCAAATACTAATAGATTTTTGTTGAATAATTGTTTGTATTTACTAGATGTTCTTCAGCAGTGTTAACTCATGAATTGGCATACTATTGCTAAATGTTTCATATTTCAAAGGTAGTTTTTATTAACATTTACTTATTTTTTGGTTTTAATTGTTTTGATAAATTCAATACAGTTTAGTCAAATTTTAGATAATTAAAATGAACTCATTTATATTAAGTGTCACTTTGTTGCCATAATTTTATTGAGTAAACACTGCTCACAGTTTTCGCAGTGTAGTTTCCAAGAGAGACCTACTTTAAAACATCTGACTAGACAATAAACACAACTTTTCTAGTTTTAACAATAAACCAATAGTCATATGTACATAGTTCATATTTAAATTCAAGCAAACTCTAAAATCTTTTCACTTCGGTTGTTCAAACAATTATTCTCTAAAGTCTCATAAATATAATAAAATCACTGCTGTTAACATCAGATAATAAATAACAAATACTAAGTTAAATAATCGTCTTCTCTGATATTAAACATTATTATTACTATTTTACACAATATTCCATCACAGTCAATTTTTTTTTTTTTTTTTTTTTTAAACACACAATATATACATTCCTGTCTCAAGAGTCCAGGCTCATCTACTGAGTGAGGGAATTATTGTTACCCAGCATTTTCTCAGGGTAGGTGTTCACATTTTCTCATACTTCAAGTACTGGAGCAGTCCTGACTCTGACAGGATAGCGTCTCTTGTTCAGTGGAGTCTGTTTGTGACTGAAGTCACACCTCTCAGGGGTGACGGATGTGTCAGTTAGAGATGTAGCAGGATCTGCCAGAGTGGTGTTTTCCAGTGACAGGTCAGGGATCTCAGTGGGTGTGCCAGGCACCACAGGAGTCTGCGAGAGATGGAATCTGTTCCCCCGCGGGCTGCCTCTTCTTCAAGAGGCAGCCCGCGGGGGAACAGATTCCATCTCTCCACCATGTGGGATCTGGGTGTTCCTGCAGTGGACACCACGGTGCCTCTCTGTTGCATGTCCTTGACACACACAGGCTGCAGTATTGGCATGTCACGTGCTGTGTGGCGACAGTTGTAGTTCTGCTGCTGTGTGTGTGTGTAGCTTTGCTCCTTTCTATTCAAGTCCTCCATATCTGTGCTTGATGAGTTGAGCCGGGAGGGAAGGACAGGAATTGTTGTGCGGATCTTCCTCCCCATGAGTAGCTCTGTGGGACTGTATCCATTGGCCAGAGTAGCAGAGCGATAGGCCATTAGGGCCAGGTAGGGGTCACTAGATTTCTCGAGTAGATTTTTAATCGTCCTCACAGCTACTTCAAAGAAGTGAGAATAATAATTGACTATGACTAAATACTGTTTGTCTTTCATTTGAAACAGGTCTGCTCCTACATAGACCACGGCCTTTGCAGGAACTCATTGGGCAACATTGTTTCTCTGTCATTGTAACACTGTCAGTCAAGACTATTTACCTTTTGCAGTGGACCCTGTCTGATAGCCTGTTGCAATTAGCATCGTACACCAGCACAACCGTCGACCCTTAGATATTTGGAGGAAGTGATAGGCTACATCGCTTGACCGTGTCTGTCTGGCTCAAGGTCGGTCACCCAGTATCTGAGGGTCAACGTTTGTGTCGGTGTACAACGCCAAGCTTCTCAGCCTCCTGGTATGAAGTAACCTGCGTTAGCTTCCATAGTCATAGGCCCTTTTCACAGTGACGTCAGACAACTTCCATTTTGGAGTGAAGCAAGGTATCTCTATATCTGTTGAGCCCTTTGAACTGAAGACAGGGGAACACAGGACAGCGCTCAATAAAATTCAGTGTATTTTCTAAAGGTAAGATTGAGACTATAATATTTCACTTGCTGTAATATGTCATCTTCATTTTCCTTGGTATTGTTAACGATCGTTGCAGTTATGTTTATGCCTTGACATGCAAAGTAATGTCAAGGTGTAATGTGATGTAATTCATCTTTTTCATCTCATTCATCTCCCTGTTTTCCTTCTGTCCATCTCTCGATAGCATACTACATGGCACAGTCAAAGAAACACTGCTACTGCAGTGTCCCAGGCTGTTCCAACAATAAGAAGAATTTCCCATATCTTAGTTTCCATGACTTCCCAATTGATGCTGAGCTTCGTGCCTGGTTGGTGAGGGCAATAAGTAGAGATGAGGGGCCAATTTTTACAATCCTTCGTGGTAGCAGTTATATTTGCAGTCAGCACTTCACATCAGAAAAGAAATATGTTTCTGCCAGTGGGTGAAGCAAGCTGAAGAAAGGAGCAGTGCCATCTAGATTCCTGTGGAATGACTGGGGCAAAGATATGAGGGCTGTGTTGAAGTGGAATTACCATTTTTTACAAAAATACGATCATTTACTCACCCAGATAACTTTGGTGTCATTACAAGTCATTCCAGCGATAACATCTAGTTCACTCACCCACTGACTGACTGTTCATGCAGATGTATGTGTGTGACTCCATTCATGAATGTTTAATAAAACTCAAGAAAGACAGATGACGTGTAAAGACTTCTTTTTAAATTCTTCATCGAATAGACAGAAATTATTTTTGCTACCACAGATGACAATCAACATATTTGTTATCGTAGGAAGAGGCTCACAAGCTCGGGAATCGCCATATCAGCGTGCAAGAAAACACCTTGCAGAGGCACATGACACTGAGATGCCTGCCCCTGAGAGTATCACAGAGGATGTACCCCATTCGGATCCAGTGCTAACAGACCATGACTACAACTGCCATCCCTCTCCTGGTCAGTATTTAAAAACTTGAGCCCATTCCTTCTTTCTTACGGAACACTGTTAAGCTCATTGATATCATCCAGTTATGAGTACAACCTGAAAACAGATAAGTGATACCAAATAAGGTGTATGCTCTTTTGTCCTCTAATGGTGAAATGGACAGTGCTGCTAGGACTCAGCAGTTGAAGGTGCAAGTGGTTACACTGGAACATGAAATCCGGCAGCTGGCACTGAAGAATCAGCAGCCACTGATTTCTAGGTCCTGTGTCACTGATGAGGACTACCGTTACTACACAAGATTCAGCTCCAAGAAGGTCTTCACTGTGTTTTGGGAGTCTGTTTACCCCTCTGCATCGAAGCTTGTCTATTGGTTTAAAGCACAGCGATCAGCGGAAGTGATGCCTAGCCAACAGCGAAAGCTTAAACTGAGATGAACGGTTCATGTTCCTCTGTTGCATAGCAGCTGGGCTTCAGGAGAAGACCTTGTCATCGCTCTTTAAGGTGACTGTGTCGTCTGTTAGTCGCATCATTCTCACATGGACAAGCTATCTCTACCTGGTTCTGGGATCACTACCATCATGGATGACAAGAGAGCAAATGCAGGCCACAATGCCTGACAAGTTCAGGCTCTACTGTCCTCAGCTCAGAGTCATCATAGATTGCACCGAGATCTGCTGTGAAACGGCATCTTCCCTCTCATTACAGTGAGAGACATTCTCAAGTTACAGAAATCACACCACCTTCAAGGGTCTGATTGGTGTTGCGCCATGTGGTGTTATCACATTTGTTTCGACACTGTACACTGGCTCTGTTTCAGACATTGAAATAACAAAGAGATCACACCTTCTACAGCTACTCCAGCCAGGGGATGAGGTACTGGTGGAAAAGGGCTTCCTGACTGAGAAGATGCTGTCAGAGACTCATCATCCCTCCATTAAAAAAGTGCATCCCAGCAAGGAAGACACTCAGAAGACCCAGGCTATTGCTCGACTGAGGATCCTAATGGAAAGGGCCATACGCAGGGTCAAGGAATACCACATTTGGGATGAGCTTGTTCCACTCTCTATGGTAGGATCTGTCAATCAGCTCTGGGCCATCTGTTGCCTGATGTCTAACTACCAGGGACCTCTTCATATCAAAGGGGACAAACCAGTACCACATTTGGTGCTTTGATTCTAAGGTGTTTGAACTTTGCAACTATATGACCAATGTTTACAAGTTTATACATCACTGATTCAGTGTCCTTGTGTAACCACCCATCTTTAATATAATCTTGTGACATCATTAACAAAAGTGTGTCATTCTCATAAGAACATGAGATCAGTATTCGATTCTGTTTGAAAACTGCAAACACTGCAACGCTGCACTGTAAATGAGAACACCTTTTACATTAGACTTTCTTACCTAAAAAAAAATAAAAAAACTAAAACATTTTGAAACCAATTAAAACCCATCTAAACTATTGTTACACATTTGGTGTAGGAGGAACTGTTGTATCAGCTTCATAGGTGCACTAGTACAACTACAGCACTACTTCACTGCTCTCAAGTCATTTTTAAGCTTTACTATGTAAGACATCCATGTAGATATTGAAATAGTCATCCAGCTTTTGGCACATTGACAAGATAAGCTCTTCATCCCTAAAGATTTGTTCAACTGTAAAGTCAGTGTGCGTATCTGTAATGAAATCACAACACTGAAGGCCACGTATGGCCAGTTGTCCTTGCACCTAATAATAGTATTTGTGAGTCTTCAAATACGTAGGCTTTGCCTTTAACTGTGGTCAGGTGTTTCATTTGTGCATCACTTTCCACACTGCAGGTCTTGACCTCTGCCAGGCCAAATGGTGGTGCTTCACAAGGGTTGAAGACTTTGGCATCAGGTGACCTGTGTCTGGGTGGATTATTACTCCAGAAGGTGTCACAGAGACATCACAAAAATGTGAATATTGCCGCAATATCTCCGACTCCAGGTCCAAACCTTGTTTCATGGCAGCAGTCTGAGGTGTTTCCCCTCAGGATGTGAGAATCCAAGGCTTTGGCAGAAGACCCCCCACGAACATGGCATATCTCACGGAATCATCTGGCTGTGGGTCATGTTTTGCGTACCAGGGTCCATAACTGGCATTCTGACTGCTGTCTGGTCTGGCAGCTGAGATCCCCCGTCTTACCTTTAAAAAAAAAGAAGAAGAAAAAATCTATGTACATTACATTAATTGTAAATATAAACAACGTGACAACCCTCGAAAAATAAAGGTTAAATAAATTAACAAAAAGGCTCTCTTATGTTCTGTGCAGTGTGCACTTTGCACCAGTCCTCCACTCCTTTTTGTTTTGGGCTTACACACTGTCATACCAATTGCTGCCTCTGGTCCAATTCCCTATAAAAACAACAACAACAACAATAATAATAATAACAATGACAACTGCAAGTCCTACATTTCCAAGAGTAGTAAATATAAATATCTGACCTGTGTCCTTGGCCGGTGCCAGGTCTGCAGCATGCTGGTGTGGGACAGTGGCAATGGCACAGTCTTGAACCCCAAGGTACTGTAGTGTGCTGTCTGAAAAAGCAGGGCTACCATGTGATTACACCAAGCTTTACCTGCGGCACAGGAACATGCGATGCACTCCAGTGCCACAGGGTCCTTTCCAGAGTCAAATGTAAACTGCAAATAGAGACGTGATATGTTGAGTTAATTTGGATGATTTCTAAATTATCAAAACACTAACATGACAGAATATGAATTTATGGAACCTTTTTTTTCATTGAGTGCATTTACATGCCCAGAATAATAAGCAGTGTGCTTTTAAATTAGTCCTCTGGGATACAAGTTATTTGAATTGAATTGAATTGAATTGAATTGAATTGAATTGAATGACAGTGGAACTTCGTGGGATACTGCAAAGTCTGCAACTGCAGCATAACATAACAAATGAGAAAACTGAACGCTAAAATCCTATTTAAAAAACCTGGAGATAATGAGGCTCCTTGTGTTTCTTCATTGAACATGTGACCGAGTGGTCAACAGCGTTTGACACTGTTCCAAAACAAAGTTAGGTGAGATCGGCATTACACATGAATACATGTGTATTGTTACAAAATACACATGTAACAAAAAACAAGCAAACATATACTAAGGTATCACACCAGTGTATTTACATGAATGAAAACAATAAAAGCAACAGTATAATGTCATGTAGCCAAACATAGCCAAACATGGCTAGTCGCAGTGCATTTTCCATGTTGACTTTTCTTAAAAGTACTTTAAATCAGTCCTACCCGTCTTAATCCATGCTGGGTCAGATCCTGACGTTTTAAAAAGGACGCAAGGAAAGCAGAATAAAGCATTAGCCTTACTATATGCAGTTTTCCAAGCCTTGTTGCTAAACAGGTCCTGGAAAAAGACGAGTGTACTGTCTCCCTCTGTTTTTTGGACTACTGATTAACTGTGATGTTCGGCTGATCAGGTCCGAACTCTTTCACGTCGAGCTTCTCTTCTCAAAAGGCTTTAGGTGACTTCACTTTATTATTTCATTTCTCTTTCTCCGTTTTGCATCTTTGTCCGATCGGCTCCAACTCAAGCGGCTCGACCTGTCAAATAAGCCGCACTTTATGACAGACGGCTGTGACGTCGGCACCATGGCTGGAGGGTGGTGGTATGCAAATCAAGTTGCGTTGACCTTAGTGGTGGGAATTTAGGCTCCTTTAAGTGAGCCGGATCATTTGGCTCAGCTCACCAAGAAGAGCCGGCTCTTTCGGCTCCCAAACGCCTCTCCATGTTTTACCACTTATACATTTTAGAATTCAGCCAAATTTAGCGCTGTTTTGACTTGTGATTTGTAATTGAACACACATATCACTTAAATTTCAAGAAATTACTGTAGCCAATTGCACTTACATTTGTAAAATCCCTTGTAACTCTCTAACATGCTTGAAGAACTACTCTGCTACACAAATCAGATAGAAAACGCCTATAAAAACCTAAGCATAGAAATAAAAAATGGACAGCTATTGACATTTTAATTTTTTTTATTTAAACACACACACATCTAAAAAAGTAGTACTGAAAAAAAAAATAGAAATTAAATACAGCAATCAAGTAAATGTGCTTTGTCAAAATGAAACCAAAATGTTTTTGGTATAGTAATAATAACAAATAAACAATATAATAAAAAGAAATAAAATACAATCTGCAAAACAGCAGCATCCAACAGTTTTAGGTTGCTCTTTGAACTAACCACCGTCATCTAACTGTAACTTTTTATTATTTTTTTCAGGGCAGATTGGCATTGAGGAAGACCAAGTGTCTCAGCTTAGAGGGGCTGATCCGGTTTCTTCTCTTTGTTATTATCTGCCCTGTTTTACACCACGCCACGATACACCACAGAGCGCCACAGGAAATCATTCCTGCCGGTGGCCATTAGCCTGTGTAATTCCTCACTCTGAGGGTAAAGAACCCATATTATTTATTTAATGTGCAATAATTCATTAATTTACAAGAATTCAATGATGCAATAATTCATGTTCACATCATCTCATATACCAGTACACATTCCTTGTATACTAGGGGATGCTGGTCTTACTATGTGCAATAATGTTTATAACTATAATCCCTGTTTATGAGTATACTGACCCTGAAATTGTGCAATAACCAATGCATAACTTCATTATTTTCATACACTTGTATATATTTCCTTATGTATTTCTCACCATGTGCAATCATTTTTTATAACTCGAAACACAGGTTCACTTCACTTATACTTGGATCATATTGTTATATATACATTTCCTATATTTTTCACATTCTCTTACTCTGATTGCTCTTTGTTCCAAACACTGGTACACTTTAGGTTGGAGCTGCTGTAACAAAAAGTAATTTTTCCCTGGGATCAATAAAGTAGTTCTGATTCTGATTCTGATTAGAAAAGATCCTTTCAGAGGGGACTGATATTGCTACGATGCACAGTCGCCCTGCCATCACCATGACTAGTCTTGGGTACACTGAAGCCCTGGACTCCCACCGGGTCTGCGGTTCTTTGAACATGGGGTTCCCCAATATATGATCTTACTTCCAACATTGCATCTGCTGAGGGATTTCTGCTAGCAGTCTCTTCTGTTGCTCTTGCATCAAAGAATCTCCAAACAGCTGACGTTTCTGGCGCTGATGCACTCTTGGCCTCCTAGTGGCTGAGCTGGCTGGCTGCTGAGGGTGCTTCTTGCTGCTGCTGCTGATACTCTCTGCTGTGACTCATCAACAGCTCTGTTGTCATGAAATGCCAACCTTTTGAACCTTAAGTCGAGTACACTGGTCTCTGGGAGAACAGTGTTGTACTCCATTCTGTGGAATTTTCTGTCCATAGATGTAACAAATTCTGTCATTTTCTCCTGTGTTACCTGTGTCTGATTGTAAGTTGTAATTTTCTGCGTACCCCAGCACAGGAGTAGCATTTTGGAGGCTGTCACATATCTGAAAGACAGAAAACAAAATAACTCAGAAAATTATGCATTATGCATGTGGTATATAGAATTTGTTTATTTTTCAGTTTATTCTTGTGTAATACTACAGACATTTACATCTAAAATGATCCTTAATATGTCATTACATAATAATAAATAATATAACAACAACTTGCATGTCCCTTGTGGGACCTCCCACTCCTCTTGGCTCAGAGCATCAACAGGTGCATTGGTAATTGCCAGGGTAGAGATTACTGCATCCTTGGACTCCAGAATGCTTTTCAGCATATAAAATGTGGAATTCCATCTTGTAATGCAGTTTTGCTTCAGCTTCAGCTCAGGCATACCCATTTGGCCATTTTATAATTTTCTATAAAATGGCACGTAACTGACATGAAAGAGGTGGTGGTCCTTGATGTCCAGCAATCAGTTGTAAGGCAAACTGCAGTCACTTCTTTAACTCTTTCTTGTAGTGAAGCACGTTCTCTATCATACAGTCTTGGAATGATTTGTTGAGAGTGTTTTCCTGCTTGGAGAGCCTGTATGAAACTTCTAAATCCTTTGTCCTCCATAACTGAGAAGGGTTGGAAATTATTCGCAATCGTTTTGGCCAATTCTTCATCAATTCGGTTCTGTTGTGCTGGGGTTATCGCCTTAGATATAAATTGGTTTATAGAGGTCTGTGTTGTTGTTGGTCATGTACCTGATGCATGGGGGGTAGCAGCACCAGCAGCAGCAGCAGGAGCAACAGGTGGAGTACTGGCAGAAGCAGGCATGCTAGCCTGCCTTTTTTCTTCCAACTGAACTTCTGGATGTACAGTTCTTAAATGTCTGTGTAAGTTATTTGTAGACCCTGCTTGATATGAGAGCTTCACTTTACAAATTCTACACTGTGCTTTCATGTTGTCACAACTGTCAAAAGGCATTCCAATAACTACTTTTTTTTTATGTTTTCACTCACCTTTGCACCGCACTCCTCTCTCATCTTCACTCTCTCTCTCCTTCAGCGCGTCTCTCCCTCCCCTCCTCCTGGCACCATCTCAGTGCTGCTACCCCCACCCCTCCCTGCTTGGTGGTATGATCCTTGTCAATCCTCATGATTGGTTGCACAGCATGCACGTGACACCAGGAGCCAACGCCTGCAGCGCCCACAGGTACTTTTTCGAAAGCGAAAAGTGAAAAAAAAAAAAAAAAAAAAAGGCTCACATGAGCCGGCTCCCATCGTTCACTTAAAAGAACCGGTTCATTGAACCGTTTCATTCGCGACCGGCACCCCAGCATGGTCCTATCTCTTGATTAGAGAGGATTTACTGCGCATGTACAACTTTTAACGAGAATCTGTGCCACCGACTATATTAGGTCTATGCCAGACGGCAACCTCCGGGGCTGAGCGATGAAGCCCATGCGGAAGTGCAAAATATCACAGTTAATCGAGTGGCTGCTTGAGGCTGGTTGCAAAAGGGAGCAAATCTCCATAGACCCCCATGTTAAAAAGCCCAAATTTACAGCATTATTAAACATGTTTACAGCCTGGTTCAAAAAATGATTTTGGTCTCAATGGTTTATTTCACTATTCGTGACAACTGTACGGGGGGGTGAATTTTTTTTGAACTCATTCATTTATTTTTTATTAACGTGTAAAATTCTGCATAACTAAAGGCGTTCCCGCTTTGAGTGACAGGCACTGCCAGAGGCCACTAGCTGCTAGCCTTGGTCTCTCTGCTAGTCCTCACCTAAGCTAATGACAACCTTTCGGCTGAGTTTGAGGTTTTGGTCCATTTGGATCATTTAAAATCAAAAATAATAGTTGTCTACTTTGCTGCACCTCCCACAAGACCATCCGGTAAGTGAATTTGGAGAATTACTCTTATGGCCGGTGTCGGTGCCCAATATAGCCAGTCCGGCAGCTGAAGTTAACTATCTAATTAGCCAGCTAATGAATTAGCCTCAGGCTAGCTTTCCCGCCAGGCACCGGTGTGTTAGTCAGGCTAACAGGAGGCTATCTATCAAACCGCCACCGAAGTCAGAAAATAAATAATAATAATAAAACTTTTAAATGAAGTGTGTCAATTTGGGAAATATTAATCCACCACGTAAAGTACGAAACATTAATGTCTTGTTCACATTACTTTTTCTATACAACCAATGTTACGGTAAAATATGGAAAAAGATATTAATGTTACATTGCAGTATGGGTATTGAAACAAGGTTTATATGTTAGTAGTTTAAGTTAGACGGTAATATAAATTAAGATCGAGGAACCAAAATGTGAATATGCGTAATAATATTCGGTACACATACACATTATGTACACATAACACACATTATTTTATTTGTTTGTCCGTGTAAATTCAGGCGATCCAGATGTTCTACGTGAGATGAAGAACTGGACTAGCAGGACTTGAAATCTGGGCAGAGAACACTTTGAAAGTCATCACTCCATTGCTGATTTTTATTACAGCCCAGATGTGAAATGTGACTCATAACTTGTAACAGAACCCCAACCTGACCCCCATATCCATATTTGGTGTATACAAGTGTGGGCGGATTAAATCTCATCCAACATGTCGACCACAGGCTCCACTCACTTCGGGCTTCATTTTTGAGATTCAGAATCCAACGGGTGACGTCACAATGGGTTTGTCCATATTATATATTGTCACTGGTCTATGCATGGGCAAAGATTTTTGCGCCCCAGAGCAGAAATACGTCACCAATCAGACAACGTCAATGAATGAAACAACTTTACTCATCATTAACTATAAAATATTTATCTTGCACATCTAAATATATATATACATATATTTCTAAATATTTTTAAGTTATTATTTAATTTTTATTTAAATTTTTTATGTTTTATTCAAGGTAATGTGGTGAGAGTTGAGTGGCGGTTCGGCCCCCTAGCACCCTCTATTGGCCAGCCGGCACTGATATCTATGGAGCAGGTGAGCTGTGTGGCCGCCAATCATACAGGATGATTAGTTACATTGAGAACTAGTACTTTCATACTTTGCACACAGACAATAGGCTTAACAGTAATTGAATATTTTGAATCCATGTCCAGGTACATGATGTTTGTGGTGTATCACATAACACACAAACATACAAAGAAACAGTACTATTCAGTTCTTTTATTTACTTAAAAATAGAATAAATAATATCTGATTTGGTATATTAAAATCTGTAACAGCCATTGAAAGAGGACAGTTTGAGGGCATGTCCACTGCAGACAGGGACACAATGTAGTCCTGTTCTGCCACGTGGTCTGACTGAGACCGAACCATCAGATGGTGGAAGATGGACTGGAATGGTGTGCAGATCCGTTCCTTTTGTATGAGGGAAAACTCATACAAAACATACAGAACATAAAAACTTATGAAATATAGAATTCACTGAAATTGTAATTGTGTAACGAGCGGCCCCTCTCAATTTGAGCTGATCCTTACTTCTATTGAAATGTGATTCGCTCAGTCAGTCAGGGAAGGGTCTCTGGAGGTTTCAGGCTGGTTTTTATAAAGTGTCTCGAGACAATTTGTATTGTTATTGATGCTATATAAATAAAACTGAATGAACTGAATACCCACATGTCAATTTTGTTTCACAACTTTGTTCTGTCGTCATATTGTTCTTCTTTTTTTAATTCCATTTTAAAATGAGACATTTCCTGTACAATATTAAAAAAATGTGATTTATCTTACATAAATGTTTACAAGCACCTCATCTGTCTATTTTGCAGTAATCTAAATAATTGAATGCAAATGTTATAGAATATCATTGCAAAAGTGTTAGCTAGTCATCAGCTAAAGAGCACCAGTATGTTAATAATTTTCAATTCAATTCAATTCAATTCAATTCAATTCAATTCAATTCAATTCAATTCAATTCAATTCAATTCAATTTTATTTATATAGCGCCAATAACAATACAAATTGTCTCAAGACGCTTTACAAAAAATGGCCTGCAACCTCCAGAGTAGCCTGAGGGCAACAGTGGCAAGGAAAAACTCCCTTTAAACAGGAAGAAACCTTGAGCAGAACCCAACACATATGGAGGGACCCATCAGCCGAAGGTCAGCCGGGTAGAAACAGAGAAGATAGAGAGAAAAGAAGAACAGGAGAAACAGATAAACAAACTTTTCTGCATAATATAGACCAATGCCGCATATTTGGTTATAATTATTCTGTAATTAGGCTTGGAAAGTTGGCCTTCTAGATGACATACATCAATCTAATATCGATTTAAAAGGTAATCATCAATTGTATCGATACTAGGAAATAACGCAAATACTGCAAAACTGGACAAAACTAAATTTACAAATTAGTTTACCGAAAACACAGTTATAACAATAGGCATTAGATTCCAACTAACATCTATGGCAAAATTAATGTATACGTTAATGCTAACATTCGCCTTCCCGTCTCCTCGCCTCCCCGCCTCATCCCATCAGTGACACACAGTGACCTGAACAAAAAGAAAACAACCCGATGAAACGTCAGACAATTAACGTGCAGCGTCGGTTACCACCATCATGTGATATTGTCAACAGACCAGTGTGTAGTGAGTAAGAGTAAGTGAGTGAGAGTCAGCGCTCAAAAGAGAAGATAATAAACAGAAACGGCCATGTGGTGTTAAACTTCTGGGCCATAATAACCTTGTTTTTTATTGATGCGCCGTCCAGTGAATTGTTTCGGATTGTATCGCTCTAAATGAACCAAAATCAGCCTTGAATCGTATAGGCAACCACGAATTGTGAATTGAATCCAATCGTTGTTATTCATCATTACACCCCTATGTAAAATAGTTTTGCAGCAAACTAAAAATATGTAATTTACTGGCAACCCTGCTACCAGCAGCATTCATAAAATAAAAAAAGGAATTTACTGTAAGTCATTCATGGTGTTATTACAGTATTATACTGTAAAGATTACAGTACAAGTGCTGTAAAGTAACGGAAAAATGTTGGCAACCCTGCTACCAGTAGTTTACTTTTAATTTACGGGACAACTTGTTACAGTGTAGATTTTCACTATTATTTCATGTTATAGCGATTTATTATTATAATTATTATCATACTTGTGCTACAACTTTTGTGAATTATTGCACAACATATTTATTTATACTTGAAAGTATTTAATATACTTTATTTATAACACATAAATAACATGTAAATGTACCTTTGTTTAACATTATTCACAAACTGAAATGCTCTATCATCCAGAATTGTTCCCTCTGTTTATTCATCTGGGCAATTTAACTATGAGCTGTGGTGGATGGACCTGACTCAGGTAAGGTTTATTATGACTCGGTAATTCACCCCTGTGTGGTTTGAGAAAACCCATTTTTATTTTATTATAATTTATATCTTGATTTTTTCAAAAACGAATGCGAGGATATAAACAAGCTCACTGACACTGTTTCAGCATGTTTTCAAAAGAAAATGATCTCAACTTAACCTAATTAGATTAGATTTCATTACAAGAATAACAGGGGGTCACTAATATGTCGAAGATGGATAAATCAAAAGTAATTGCTCCTGTTGAGGTAGTTCAGTTCTCCCTGTGTTTGCGTGTGTTCTCTCCGAGTACTCCGGCTTCTTCCCACCTCCAAAGACATGCTCGTTAGGCCAATTGGTGACTCTAAATTGACCCTAGGTGTGCACATGACTGCGAAATGTCTCAGTGTTAGTGGGACAAATAAAGGTTGACTGACTCTGATTCTGATAGGCTGATGCCAGCTACGATAGGCTCCAGCAACCCCTGCAACCATAGTGCAGGATTAAGCAGAATGGAAGATGAGATGAGATGAGATGAGATGAGATGAGATGAGATGAGATGAGATGAGATGAGATGAGATGAGATGAGATGAGATGAGGTAGTTCAGAAGAATAATCCTTTAATTAAAGGTATTGCAAAAATGTCACAGAAGTGGTGTAAGCGTTGGCCTGAAA
Organism: Mugil cephalus; assembly: GCF_022458985.1. NCBI lineage: Eukaryota > Metazoa > Chordata > Actinopteri > Mugiliformes > Mugilidae > Mugil > Mugil cephalus. The sequence goes on along the minus strand of NC_061771.1, from coordinate 168,543 downwards.
TCGAGCAACCATGGCCAATGATATGAACCTGTAATCCAGAAGTAATAAAAACAATACAGGTGCTTGTGTCCACATATAAGATGAAAAGAAAGGAAGAAAAGATTAAAGATGTAATCAGAAGAGACAAACAGAGTTTGGCATTCTCCAGTTGTTTGAGAAGGAGTGGCAGAAATGGATGGACATGAAGAAAGACTGTGAAGAGAAGACTGTAGACTAAATAAAAAAAAAATATGAAGAAAACAGAGAAGGTAATTGCAGAGACTGATGCACCCTTCTCAAATATGGTTCCAGTACAAAGACTTATTGTACTGTCTTGTTGTATTGTCTTTGTTATGAGTAAAATGTGTTAACAGTGAAAAAACATTCATTCTTATACTGACTAACAATTACATTTTTCTTTTTCTTTTTCTTCTTTTTCTATTGTATCATCATATACCTGAAACAAACAAAATAATGATAATAATAATGGGGTTTAAACTTTGATATTTTTAAGACACTGTATTTAAATTAAAGCTGCACACATTTTATGTAAGAAACTAATATACACTCACTTGTCAATTCGTACTGGTGAAACTGAAGGCATTCTAATATGACAAGACTAGATTGAGGTTCAAGCGGTACTTTCTGAGAGGGGCTCTGATGTTGTTTCCATCCACCCTGGATGGCTTTTCTTCCTTTAACTGGCAGTGCAACATCTGTTTCGGAAGGCGTTTGTTGGGCATGTGTGTGACATGGCCTGTCCATCATAGATAGTGCCTAGTGATTTTTGTGGTCATTCTGGCAATGATGACTTCCTTCAAGGTCCACCTATCTTTCCAGCTGACCCCAAGGATCTTCTTAAGGAGACATCGCTGGTGATATTGCTCCAGGGCTTTGCTGGCTGGACATCAAAGGCGGTAATTCAAATGAATGCATATGGGTAGTCAAAATAATAGGAACATGCGTTGGTACAGTACAATTAAAATCATTAGAACTATAAATACAGCCTCCAAAAACAAAAAAGCCAGGTGCCAGCTCTCTGTTATTTAAAATAAATGCTGAATGCCATAACCTAGCAATGTGTGCGTGTGTGTTCCGACTCTGGACTGGAAACTTATACAGATGTAATGTGTCGCACATAAGGATAAGGAGTGGTAAATGTGCCCAGCATCTGAAGAACAATTTTCCCTCAGGGATCAATATAGTATATCAAAATCAATGAAAACATCAAATCAAATGAAACGAGCATGCGGTCAGAGACAGTAAAACACACATTTAAACAAGGTGTAATTGAAGTAAAAGCGTCCCAAAAAACAACCCAGGAACTATCGGTAAATCAGTAATTTAATAAAATGCTGCCTTTTCTTAAATAATATGGTTTTACCAAAATATGATCAAGGTTAAAATGCATAATTATGGCCTATATATTAGGATTAATAGCTGCATTTAGTAAATTATTTAGATTTTTCTTCAATATGATAACACATATGGCGTCTTATTCCAAAAACTAATGGGCGCAAACATTAAAATGATCAGTCTGCTACTGACAGCAGTTCTGTGAACTCACTGGGAGCTGAATAGTACTGGGTAATTAGGCCTCCAACCTATACTGGAATTATAGGATCCTTATTTATGTTGGGGAACCTCAAAATATGTTTTTGTTTTTTTTTCGGATTATCCACTGAGTTGTAATACGTAAGTCACTAATATAAATTTGTTGTGAGATAAAGCTGAGAATTTAACAGTAGCTGCATTCAGGTCTAAGGAGGCGAAAAAGCAACAATGAAATGAGAAACGTCTAATGATTTATTGAAAACGTCTGACAGTTTGACACTAACTCTTGGTATTGTTACATCAAAACTTTATGAATGACGTTAATGGAAAAAAACATACTTTTATTATGCAGCTTGGGAAGAGTTCCTGTTGAGTTTATTAATTTAATTTACAATTAGAAACATTAAAAGGCCATACAAACTCCAAAACAGACTTGGCTGAAACACAAACCATTTTGCAATGCTTTTAATTTCAAAGTGCTTAAAGTAATTGTTTTTTTAAATATAAGACCTGTTGAACTGAGCAGGACTCATTTTAACTGGTTCTATTAGTGATATTTGACTGTTTACTAGTCTGAGCTAGCAGTAGAAACAAAACTACACCTCAGTTAATTAGAACTGTAGTAAATTTTACAAGCCCTGTACCCGACATAGCCGCTTGCTGCAAAGAAAACTCATGTTAACTCATGCGATTAAATGACCTTCAATTGATTTGGTCAATACATCAAATAGATGTCCAACTTTATAATATGTACACATATGCACATTATGTAATCTGTTTTTATACATGACATACAAAAAATGCTTAGCAATCACACTATAAACTTCAGAGACATAAAACGAGGTGAATAAATCATCTTTTGTCCGTGAAGAAGCCTTTTGAAGTGCTGCTCTCCTTGATGGTGACGGTCAGGAAGTTGGTGGTAACATCTGTCACAAGGACCTTTTCCGCATTGCTGAGAGATGGCCTCCACGTCACCTCATCCGAGTCATCATCGAGTCGGGTGGGGGATGGCCTGTCCAGAAAGTAAGGCTTTTCCATCTGTGGATTTTCGGCAGGGTAACTCAGGCTGTGGCTCATTTTAGAATGGTGGTTGAAGTGTGCTGTAGTTAGGTAGCCGGAGCTGTCCTTGGTACTGTGTGTATTCATGTCTGTTCTGTGTGCGTGCAGGCTGCGGTCCAAGTAGAGCTGCTTCAAGGACCTTCCATCTGAGATACCCCGATTGTGAGCTTGTTGAAGATGGTGGTGTTTGTGGCTGTGACCGTGGTTGTCTGGATGTCTATGGGAAAATTTGATCAGCCTCATCCCTTCATCCCCATGGAGCTTATCCAGTTTGTAATGGCTGTGGCTCTGTTCCTCTGCTTTCCTCTTGTGAGGTTCAAAAACGACAGGGGTGCTGTCCTTAAACCGAAGCTTAGGCTTTGGGCCTCTCTTTTTGGTTATGTGAATGAGTCCATCTGAAACGGTTTGCTGAAGCGCAGACTGCCGGTGCTCACGGATGCTCCGCTCTGGCTGTTGGAAACGTATGCTTTCTCCACGGTTGACAGCACTTGGCGGGAAGATGGTGGGAACAACTGCTCTTAGACCTTCTCTGGCCCTGGGAGTAATAACTGGCTCTGTGGCTGGGTAGGTGATGTGCATCCCTCGCACTGCCTCACCTCGAAAATCATATGACTTGGCTTTAACTTTAGCTTGAGCCTATTAGAAAGTGAGAAACAAAGTATTCATAAAAATTAAACTAAAATTAATGTGAGCTGTACATAGGTGATTTCTCAGAGTGGCCATTAAAACAACACTTAAAGAAATCCATACATTCTTCATTGCTTGTTTTTATGTAAATGTCTGTTTTTACATATGTTCCCTGTTTTCGTTACTGCTCAAGCACATTTGATACTACTTTCAATGTATACAATATTTTAAGTTACAGACACTTAATAATATGAAGTTACAAACACATATTAAGGGCCATCTGCAACAGGTTCTCTTTCTACAGTACTTATTAGTTCAATTCCACTAACCTTGTTAACAATAGGCCCATCAGCAGAGATTCCGTCAATTTTGTTCAAGACAATCTGTTGGTCATTAAGCTACCTTCACAACTCACTGTCCTGAACAACTGAAACATTGCTGCCAAGGCCAACATTCAAACCAGTTTTAATGTTTTAAATTTTTCCTCAGATAACTTCAAATTTAACTCCTATTTGCTGACATGAATTAGTTTAATAATTTGCAAACCGAAAAAAGAACAATAAACTACATTAAACCAACATTCTTTCTAGGTTTATTAAAGGGGTTTAGACAAATTATTTGACAAAAATGCCAGATTCGGAACTTAAACTTGGGGTTAAAAAATGTTGTAAAAAGGTGTCAATCCAAAACAAAACTTTTATTTCCATTTCTATTATTTTTATTTCTGTGTAAAGTTATTCTAGATGCTTCACATGGCTGGTTCAATGAAATCAAATCATTAACTCATTGGGGGACCTACAGAAGGTGTATTGATCGTTTTTAATCGATACCTTCTGATTGCACAGTGATTTTTCTATGGTGAACGAATCCTCTTTATAATCCGATTTCATTGTTGGTTCCAGTAATAGAAAATGATTTTACAAACAGATAAATGAGTTCAATGGCAGCTCTGAAACAAGATTGTTAAGGCATCCAAAGCCATTTTAATTAACATTAGCATGGAAGCATGCTGAATATACACTATTCAATAAGGAGTTGTTAATGATATGGATAATTCGCATCACAAAATAATGTCTGCACGTTTATTGAATCCAACAGAATATATAAAATAAAGGCAATTAAAGCCATGCCTATAAATACTCATAAATATGCAACGAACTGTTTTAAAAACATTCCAAGCTTTCTACCTTGAGCAGAAATGTCTTGGGCTTTGGTCCTCTCTTTTTGGGCCCGTACAGCTCCCTTTCACGCTCCCTGTGAAACGGACACCCATATTGAAAGCCACGGTAGAAAAGTCCACCAAGGACGGCGAACAGTTATTGACTCTGCCCATTAAATAATGATCATGATAATAATAAAAGATACTTGACATCTTACCTTTGGTCAAAAGCGACAAACAAGCGTGAGTCCAAAATATTCTCCTCTGGCTCCCACGTGCTGTATCTACGGATTTTTTTAACAGTTAGTTAGACTGGGGAAGCAACAGCCTCCGTGTGGATGATCTTGGACGTTAGCCTGTGAGCTAAAACATCTCCATCTGTACTGTGAATCATTTTAATCTCGCTGTCTGGCTAGCTTTGTCGAAGCTAACGACAGCCGAGTTAGCGCGGCATAAACGCCACAATTCGAGTCGGAAATATCAAAGAGTCACGCAGTAAACAGGACTTACTTTGGAGACCACCCCTTCCATTTCACAAGATACTCAATCCGACCCTGCGTGCCATCAGAAACAGACATGACTTCGTTAGCTTGCAGGGCAACAACAGCACAAGGTGGTGCATTGTTAGATTTGTCGGTGAAACAGAGCACGTTACACCTCGCGTCTACCTTCCTGATCCTCCGTTTGATGATCGACTCTGCAGCGAACACCCTCTCCCCGACAGCAGACAGCTCCATGTTTACACTAGTGCTATCCACCGTTAGCTTCGCTAACGCTACTGGCAGGGCAGGTATTTTTCTCCAGTCCAAACCACTCAAAATTCCCGACAGACCATAATATTCGCGAACAGAATAGACGTCAGAGCGACTTTTATGGCGTTGCTAAGAAACCACAGTCGGCGTAACCTCTAGGAGGGCAACCATTGGCTAAAACTGCTAGAACATTGCTACGTGGTCGGGTTGCTGGGTGATGGGAGGAGTCTGTATGGATTTTTACCAGGGAGCGAAATTTATTTAACAATTTAATTTAATTGAATCAATGTTTTATATTTTGAGAAAATATAGCCGCATTAGGCCCACATGTAATTCAAAGAGTGGTCATAGATTTAATTTAGTTAACAACATGATAATACTTTTTCTTCTACCGTTATTGGTGTTTACTGATTTTGATTTATGAAAACCAAACTGATGTTTTCAGCCACAGTTAAGATTTCACCTATTTCCCAGGATTATGGAAAAGATATGCACGTCGACTCTTACTCTGATTCATTTATTCAATAGAATCAATTTCTTAACTATTATTCAAACAAAATGATGGCATTATGTCACTTTGATTCCGAGTTTCACGCCCAGGTTAAATTAAATTATTTTTTCCTTAAAGCAAAATAACGAATCTGCAGTCACATAGTCTATATCACAAATGTGAAATAAAAATTCATTTAAATGTATATTCAATGGGGCGATGACCTATTGAATCAACATGTTTCTTAGTTATTGGAAACTCATGCTGAATGCCATAACCTCCACGAAGAGAAGATTCAGTGCAAGACTGTTATTATTAAATAGTGAATTAGCAGAATGCATTTGTTTTCATCACGTATCAAATGAACTGGAAAGCGAATTTTTCTAATCGTGAATCCAGTAAACACTTTTTAAGATTCAGGTGATTTTGTTCAAGACAGTCGGATATTATGCCACTTCACTTCTGGATCATCAAATGTTTACACTGTTCATGTGCACAGTGAAGGGACGTATTTTAATCACTGGCACACACACACACACACTGTAACGAATTTCCTGTAGAATTCACAGTAAATACCAGGCAACAAAGTTGCCAATAAAGTGTTGTTACTGTAAAATAAAATTACAGTATATTGCTATTTTTTTATTTATTTATTTTTTTAGTAAATTGCTAGGTTTTTGGTGTATATAAATTACAGCAATATATTGTTGTTTAATATTAGAAACAACCATTAATTGTATTCTAGGTAACATTATCTTGTATTCCATTCAAATTACACGAGTTACCTGGCAACTAATGTTGCCTGTAAATAGCTGTTACTTATTCATGATTCAATATCTTATTGTAAAATGGTTTTTACAGTTAATCTTTGTTTGTTTGTCACATTAGCAAATTAAGCACACTGTGATTGGTGATAATCGAAAATGTATCAACACTAGATTATCTTCAGCTGTTAAATAAAACAAGTCAGTGCTGGAAAAGGAAAATAAAACATTTATTAGGACTCAAGAATGCATAAACATAAGACAAACTGTACAAGACTAGTGCTGCATAGCCACTCACTGTAACTCAAAGTAGCAACAACCTTGTAACAAACATGTTTAATATGTAAAAACGAACCATATTTAGTCTAAAAATCATTCAAAGTCCATTAATCTGTGGAGAAGTCCAGAGACATGAAGGGCAACTGGACTTGTAGATTTTCTTGGAGATGTTTCACCGCTCATCCGAATAGCTTCTACAGTTCTGAGGGACTAATGGAAGTTGAGGTTTAAATAGGAAAACTCCGCGGGTAACACCCACCACAAATTTGTTTGACCAGAAACTGGTGTCTCTGTTTCCATAATGGCTGGGTACTTAGACTACCTGTAGTTGAATGGAGCTCGAACGAGGCTATAGTCAGTGGGAGCCTCCAGTCTTAAGATGTGAATGTTGTTGAAACTTCTTGGGGACAGAAGTCAGAACACAATTGTAAATAGACGATAAATTAAATCTCAGTTCACCTCCTCTGTTTAGAGAAGTTTTTTTCACTTCACTCTCTCAAACCATCTGTCCAGAAGACAGATGGTTTGAGAGAGTAAAGAATGAGTAGAGGAGTAAAGGAATCTCTAAACGGTCTAAAAGGAGGTGGACTGAGATTTAATTTACCGTCTGAACACGATGCTGTTTTCTTCCGTATGAGTAGTTTTCTTCACGTAAGAGAAGTTCATCTAATGTTATACTACTCGTATAACATTAGATGAACTTGCATACTTACATTAGCACATAGGTATTCACACATTATATATTGACTTACGTACCGACATACACACGTACTAAGCACACACACAGAGAAGCAAGCATTTTATTTAAACAGTATTACCCGAGAGATGTAGTCTACTCGGCGCAAGTGCTTCGGTCCTGACCGCATCACAGTCGTAGTCAAATGACGTTGAAGCACACCCTCGAGGATAATTATCAACAAAATAAAGTGTATAATTAAATATATATTCATGTTGATGGACATTTTGCTCTCAAAATCTAAAGTTTTTTGCGAATGTGCTTCCAGTTTCCATGGAGATAAATGGGGTGCGACCAATAACTGGATCACAATCAGTCACGTCAGTAGACTCCTGTGTGTAATGGAACCTAGTTCACCACTACAACAAATATTTCTAACGTTAGAAATGACCAGTGATGGGAATAACAGTGTTACTTTTTCAGTAACGGGATAATCTAACTAATTACTATTTCCATATTTATAACGCCGTGTCCGTTACTGAAAATTAAATAGGGCGCGTTACTTGGTTCTCAGCCACGGGAGCCATGAAGCTGTTTTTTCTTCTCCCCCCTTTATTTTTGGCGAGGAGAGGAGGGAGGGGCGAAACAACCGCATATGTGATGATGATTGGCTAAGGTGGAGTAGGCTTTCACGATAAACAAATCTCAGGCAGTGTTCAGTTTATACACAAATCACACCCACACCCAACTAGCAGAGATAAGCGGCAGCAATGCTGAATGTGGAGGAAAAGTTGCGAGCCGTCACTGGTTGGAACGGGTTTTTCTCTCTGACTCATATCTGCCTGTTACATTCTGTCTCGACGGCCTGACAGACTGTATCATTGTAGAAGCTTCAGCTCAAAAACAAGTTTTGATCTTCTCCCATAAACACTGATCTCTGAAGGCCAGAGATTGTTGTTCCTTTTTTCAGTCAAACAAATCAAATGTGTTACACGATAGTTAATGGAAGCGCATAGGCGAACGGCGACTGTGTTTATATCCAGCTTGTATAGCGATCTCCCACACTATAACGATCACGAAAAGGGGGATTTGGTAGCAGATATCGGGCTCTGTGCAGGACACAGTGATTTATTCTAATATTAGCAGCCTTTTGAAAGAGCGGGGGTTTGAGTGGTCCAATCTTCAAGTCATCAACAAACTGCAATTTTATCTGCAATGTATGCGATGACGTATGAGGGAGGAAAAAACAGGCACGCAGCTCTCACAGCGGGAGGTCCAACCCGGGACTTTTGCCGATGTGAAAGCGGTAGGCCTATATGTCTACCAGTTGGGGTCTGGGGTGCAATAAATATTAAAAGTTCTGTGTAAGTATGTGTCTATACAATTCTACTCTATGCAACTGGCTTGTGAAACCTGCTAAGAAAAAAAATCAAATTTTTAGACATATTTAAACTTAAAAAAAAGAAGAGTAACGCAATAGTTACTTTCCCTGGTAACTAGTTACTTTTAAAGTGGAGTAATTCAGTTACTAACTCAGTTACTTTTTGGGAGAAGTAAGTAACTATGACTAATGCCCAACATTGGTAACTTTACCGAACTAAATCAATAATACATAAATGAGCAAAAAATGCTTAATTTTATTGCCCAAGTTATAACAAAGATGCAGATTTTTCTTCTATAATAACAATAACAATAACAACAACAACAACAACAACAACAACAACAACAGCAATAATAATAATAATAATAATAAAAATTATAAAGAACATGTTCATCACGGTCACAATGGGCCTAGGTAACTTACGTCAAACCGATTCATTTTTAGCGTATTTTTCAGCCGTTTCCGGTTACAGTGTTGCCATGGAGATGGATACAATGTTGCCACAGACTTGGTGGAGCAATATTTTAAGTGATGAGTCAGCCGTGCTGTAATGCTGATTTGAGCACGTTCTAAATGTCTGACTGACCAATCAGATTGCTTGGTCGGAACTACTTGTTGTATAAACAACCATTATTACCACAGTCCCTGGTTGCAAAAGCATTTCACTTTTCTTCTTCTTATTATTATTATTATTATGATTATTATTATTATTATTTGGATTTCTATCAATCACCCGAAAGCTAAAATATACAGAATTATATGAAGGCACAACTACAAAAGAATATAATTATTTTATTGAAAGAATATAAATCAAGCATTTCAAAATGCACATACTGCAGATCCTTTATTTAGAGATCCTTTATTGTTAAACAGTGCCTCACTGTTTCACGACCCTTTACCGTTTCCTGTGAATGCTATGTACAGTTTTATCCAGCAGATGTCGCCACATTCGGTTTCTCCATCACTACCGGCAACAGAACAACAAAAACACCATTTAAGTTGTGGAGAGCACGAAAAAATCAACACAAACACACAGCAAATCCTCACAGACTATAATATTAATTTTAACATTACTCCAACAACTGTAAACAAAGTTTTTGCCCACGAGCTTCGGGAGATGTTACATCTCGGTGGAATCCTGATTTCTTTTGAGGATTTCCCACAATCTCTCTGTCGATACGCATTTCAACCACACACACAATAGACAGCAGTGGGCGCTTATCCCACATTTAGCTGGATTTACTGACATTCTTTTATCTATGCTACAAATAGTTATGATTAGTAACGGTTTATTTACTTCCTAAATATTTGTCCTGTCATAATTATTATTAACTAACTAAAGACAAAATTACGAAGTTATTCAATATGCGATTCGAATTCGGTTTTTCTCCGCCATGTATACGGCTTAATCGCAGTATTGATTGGATAATGCGTGTGCGCATGCTCACATGCCAGCTGTGCTGGCATGTGACCCCGGAACAAAAACATCCAAGAAAGCCAGTCGTAGAAGAAAAATATAAACACAGTCGCTAGAAGCACCGTTTGAGGGATAGCGCGGATCTTACCTGCACCAGAAGTAGTGAGAACATTACATAAGAGATTTAAAAATTTTGTATTATCCCTATGGATGCTGTTGAAATGCCGATCTGCCGCATGAAGGACTCTTGTTTATTATAAAATGTAATAGGTCAACCGGAAATCGGGCCGTACTAACGCGGTATTATCCCACTGAAAAGACGCTTATCGCCACTTAGTGTGGAGGAGGAGAACAGTTATTCGATTTTCTACACTGCATGTAAACTGGGACAACAACTGTAGTCAGAAAGTCGAATTTTGAGCATAGCTGAGTGATCATGACATTTCAAGAAAAGGTATTGGTATTGGCGATACTGTATTATATATTATATTTACTTGGTATCGGATCGATACCAAAAATTCCCATTATCGCCCAGCCCTACTGTGAAGGATGCAGAAGGCCTCACAGAGGGGGAGAGAGACTGAGAAGGGCTGTCTATTATGCCGTTCTAGAGACCGAGCCCACATGGGCAGGTACATGCAGCAGACCCTCTCTGCTCCACCTGAAAGCCAGCATGAAACAAAGAAAGAGGGAGTGAGAGGGATCGTCATACGTGAGTCACCACCACCAAGTCTTCAGGACACTTATTGAAAGGTTGCTACCACATGTCTGTTCTGGCTACTGCAGACAACACCAAATGAAATATTTACACAGGCAGATCACTATAAAACAATGAAATGACAAGTGATTTAAAGATATTTGTAATTTATCACAACAGAGAACGGTTGCTTTAAAATTGCAGGCTTTAGGCTTGTGAAGTTAAATTGGTTTTGGTGTGCTTTCATAATTGTGAAGTCACTGATTGATTTTTTGAGGACAGAGAAGACAGAAGTATTTCTTATGTTCCTTAACAAATATAAGAACATAAAGAGCTCCCATGTGCTGACAGACAACCCGTTCTCATTCCCAAGGCGTTATACCGACGATTTGTCACGCCCCTAGACGTCTGATATTGACACTAAAGGTACCCTTTCACATCTGTATGAGACGCGCTGGGTTCTCAATTGACCAGCGTAAACCCGCTCGCGGCGGTAAGAGACGCTTAGAGCAGAGGCTGCAGTCCTCCATTCACTACAATAATATCTCGTTTGCGGCAAAATATGACGCTGCGAGCTTTAATCTGATTGAAGAACGGAGGACACTCTGCCCGGAAGTGTTTTTCTCACTATTTTAGGCATTTCTTTTAATGAGATCGTCAACATTTCTCAACACAAACACATCACTGATAGTATCAGTATCACTGATAATTCAACAATAAAGTAGCTTCATGTTGTGGATATCACTTTTAGTTTTTCCTCCTTTGATTCTGAGAAACTTTTATTCAGATGTTTTCGATAGCGAAAAAAGTCTACACTACCCATAAGCCTCTGTTGTGGCTGTTGCCCGTTCTCATTCCCAAGACGTAATATACCGACGATTTGTCACGCCCCTAGACGTTTGATACTGACGCAAAAGGTAACCTTCCACGTCTGAATGAGACGCTTGATAGATTAGTGCATGAATAGTATTTGAGCGGATTTTTATTTATTTATTTTTTAAACTGCATTCCCAACATCCTTATTGCAGCATTTCTGTTTCAGTTAAAAAAAGACTGTCAACTCTAGTCTAATCTGTTTAATTTTGAGTGTTACTAAATGGACTTTCCTAAAGTGAACTTTTAGAGCATCTCTTCATGAATCATTTCCATACTGGATTAAAAAAGCCAAACTCTATAAAGGACCTTTTTGTTGATTTCATGTATTATCTCATGTTGTTTTACAACCAGTATTTCATTCAAAACACAGAATAAAGCAAACACCAATGACCTCTTGGTCTTCAATATTTCCCTGCCATCAGCACCACTGCCTCTTCTGTGCTCACTGTCACTGCTTTATCTTCCCCTCACTCATGGATTTTGCAGCCAGTGTTAATGCTAGTCTGCGGAGTGCGCCCTGATGCTGGGGGAATTCCTCACACATGTGGTGCAAGATGGTGCTGGTAGTGTGAATTCGGTGCATCTGGCTCAGCAGAGCAGCTCCCACTGATGTGCTGGTAGACAAGGCTTGGTAGCTGCCCTCACACACTCCCTGGAGTATCTTGGTCCGACTCTGCAGTGTCAATAGATGGGCAAGGTTCTAGATGGAGGGGGAGATACAGAATGAGAGAGGACATGTTTTGTGTTTCCACTTGTAAAAAACTGAACTGGAAACTGATGTGCAAGCGGAAGTAAAACATTCTCACCACACTGTCATGAGTATTATACAATGCTGACTAACTGAGCTCATATTTCAGCTCTGTATGAATAACAGAGGAAGAACGAAGATGGTACTAATTTTGTACCATGTGCTCCTTGTGCTTCTTACCTTATCTTTGGTGTCCTTGAGGCTTACAAAGTCAGAATCAAGGATGCAGCTGGTGCCACAAAGTTCGATCACCTGCTGCTTCTGCTGCACAAGCCTGTTACTCAGACTCACCTGGCTCTTCTGGAGCTCCCTGATCACCTGCTTACTCTCTGACACAGTCTGAACACACATACACATATTTAATGTAAGATAACTTTACAACCTGATGTACCTGCAGATACAGAGAGTTCACTTGTCCTACTTTGTGTTTCTCCTGGATCTTGCGCTGGAGGCCCTGTATGAAGTGGCTCAGTTTACCCTTTGTGGTCTGTTTCTGCGAGTTGTGTACAACGGCCTCCCTGTGCAGGACAATTGTTTCTCTCCTTGCCACAGTTGCTTCACTTTCCCTCAGCAGCCGCTCCTGTTTTTTCATCAGCTGGTTAAGACGCACCTGCACAAACACAAACACAAACACTCATTGATTGACAAACACTAATCCATATATAAAACCAATATATTAAAGGATATATATTGGCTAACAAGTCCACAGAGGACGGTGTAGCCACAGTCCTACATACTGCTACATCCCATCTGGAGCTATGCACGGCTGCTCTTCATGGACTTTAGCTCTGCATTCAATACAATCATCCCCAACATATTAGTGTCTAAGCTGTCTGTACTGGGAATCTCCGACTCTGTTTGCCTCTGTATCAGGGACTTCCTGACTGATTGGTCTACAAGGATGAAATGTCATCAGCCTCAGCACCAGCCCCTCTCAGGGCTGTGTCTTGAACCCCTTTCACTACACCTTCTACACACATGACTGCACCTCCACTCACCCCAGCAGCATTATAATGTGTGCTGACTACACCACCATGGTCATGGTAGGGCTCATCACAGGTAGGGACAAGTTGGCATACAGAGAAGAAGTGGAGCGACTGACAGTGTGGTGCACGGAGAACAATCTCATCCTGAACACCACATGCCTGTGGTAGTGGGAAAAAAACATCAAAGAATGTTGCTCAACAGGGGGGTCTATGGCTGCACTCTAGCTTGCACTCTAATGTCTGACTCCCTTAGATTTCATGGAAAAAAGTCTTCAAAGTTGTCTGTTGACCATACCTTGTGTTCACAGGGTTCCTATACATTTGAAATGTCAAAGTTCCATACTTTTTACATCTATCTATCTATCTATCTATCTATCTATCTATCTATCTATCTATCTATCTATCTATCTATCTATCTATCTATCTGTCTGTCTGTCTGTCTGTCTGTCTGTCTGTCTGTCTGTCAGTCACACCAGGTGAGGTCATAAATAGAGGAAGAAAGGGACCGGTGAGCTAGGCACTGGGAAGGGTTATGGTTTTTTACCAGGGTGAGAGAGGCAGCAGAAGCCATTGCTGTATGTTTTCTGTTTGCAAGTCTAGATAAACCACACCAAACCACAAAAGTAAATTTTGCCTGGACAATGGACTTTTTTCTCTCAATCCCTGCGTGATCTGTATCTCAGAGCCTCAGTGGCCATTTGATTTGAATTCAGTTTGCTAATGAAGAATTTTTTTAATTTTGTGAATGGATATCATTGAAATTTATTCAAGGAGGATTGAGTTTGTGGCCTAAAGTGGACAACACACAGAACTACCCAACAGGATCGGTAAGAATATTTCTTGAAGCCTGTATTGGAAAACAGCATTGTTTCGAATCATTCATCCAATACATGAATATTGTGAGCTTGAAAGTTTTGCCTTGTCTTTGAGATGGGTGCTCAGTGTGTTCAATCTAAAATCTCATAAGCATATGCCTCTGTGTGACAAATACTCACCCCATTTCCTGATTGTCACAAATTAAAATCTTTGAAGGATATCTTGAAGGCTGGAAAGTGGCTTAGTAAATGCACTGTTTTAAGTCATCAATTAATTGGAGTTTTAAAGTTTGTTGGACTTTGACAGGACACACTTGCCATTGCACAATACTCCGCTCTGCTGGATGTCTCTGACACTGATTCATGTCTTTGAACAAATACTCTCCTCGATTCCTGACCGTGGCAAATAAAAAAAATCAAAGGACCAGTTTAATGGCTTCAAATGAAAATTAAAGGTGTTGGTGAAATGAATGACACAATGTCTAATGTTGCATCAAAAGCCAAAGGAATATCCGACTCTGTGAAATGGAGACCCACATTTACATAAACCTTTCCATAAATAACAAGCATAATAAACAAGCAAAAAGGAACATGGAACAAATGAGTGTTTTGATGAAATCCACTGACAATGTTAAAGCAGTACAATATCAGTTGGACAATTTCATTCAATGTCCTGCAGATGCCATTCATGAGGCCATCTTAAGTACGAATAGAGCATGTGATGTCATGGTGAGCGGATATCTTGGTGGTCAAGGCCACTAAGTGGCAAAAAGGGACAGTTGAGCATGGAGATTAACCATATTAGTTTGAACCATAGGCTTTAATAACATCTAAATTGTACAAATACATTTAAAAATGGAGAAGAGCTGTTGTGGAAATGACTGTACCAACAGATTTGAAAAGCAGTCGGATATAGATTTTTACAGATCTGCAGATTTCCAACTGCCAAAGAACAGGGAAGTAAATGGGTTGCTGCATTACTAAGAAACAACTGGAATCCAGGCACCAATACCTGATGTTGTGGTTTTCTTTTTGTGTCAAGTAATATTACAGTTTTTCTCCATTGGTTTGGCTCATTTCTTGAAACAGAAATTACATTCTCAAAACAACATGGACAAACCTCCAAACCACTTGGCAATTGTTCACAACAGAATTGTATTTCTGTTGTGAACAATTGGACTGGGCTAAGACTGAGAGGTGGACATAAGGGATATTTCAATGGTCCTCTGCCATAGTGACAAAACATCTAACCATTTTGACTTGCAGTGCTCACACAATGCCAAAGGGACAATGCATTTGGGGGGCACCGACTGTTTATATGCGAAAGAAATTTAGTTTTGACACATGAATGAACTGTTTTGGGAGAGATATGAGCTTTTGGAGGTGGTGTTGTGCTGAACCATCCAGGTTATTTTGGCAAAAGCACCAAGAGTGTTGAGAACATCCAGTCTGTTTGGAGAAATGAGCCAAAGCGATTGAGAAGGATCTTTTGCCTTTTGGTGGCACTGACTATTTATATGGAAAAGGAATTTAGTTTTGAAGCACGAGTGAACGGTTTTGGGAGAGATATGAGCTTTTGCAAGTAAACTATGGTGTTGTGCTGAACTGTAAGACTGTTCTGCCAAATGATCTTTGAGTTTTGAGAATGTAATTTCTGTTTCAAGAAATGAGCCAAACCAATGGAAAAAAACTGTAATTCATGCTGTATTTTATTTTTTTTTTGTTGTTGTTGTTGTTTTGATGAAGTCATACCTTAATTTACTTGTTAAGTTACGTTCTGGAGGGTTATCATTTAAGTTTGTCCATGTTTTGGCGTAGTTACTGCCAACAATAACTATATATATATACATATATACATATATATATAGTTATATACATATATACATATATATATATAGTTATATATATATATATATAGTTATATATATATGTATATATATATATACACACATAATAAGCCATTAGCCACTGGTAAGCTAGAGCTACGAGCGGCTTGCAAAGTCAAAAGTAAGTTGCATTATATTTAACACCAGATGACAAATTCTTAACGTGAGGACTATTTTTGGCAGTATATTGTGTATAATAAGTTATCACCCATTCCTACTGTGCTGCCAAGTGCCTTAAAAACAGATCGATCCATTTATTTATTTAGATATTCATAATTTTATGTTTTAGAAAATTGACAGTGGTAACAGTCTTGGACACATGAATATGTTTCCATACTGTTCAAATCACAATTCAGTGAGCAACCTTCAACCAACACCGCTCCCTCCTGCTAGGATCAGAAATAAAACACTATCAGACACCAGCTAATAAGCCTAGCCACGGAAGTAAACCACTAGAGAACACCAGCTAAATAGCCTAGCCACTAGCAGCAGGTAAGAAATGATGGGAATGTGACCACACTCCAAACAAACAACTCTTCCTTCTCCCTATATCAGAAATAAGAAACAACCAGACACCAGCTACATAGCCTAGTCCACAGCCGGAGGTAATGAAAGGTGGTTTCAGGAGTAACACACAAGAAAACACCAGCTAACATGCCTAGCCAACAACAGTAGGCAGTGTGCAGTGTGCAGCACATCATTGGGGTTTTCAAGTGGGCACCTCCCTTCACCGATGTTTCGTTAAGTTAGGCCCACAACACCTCAAGAAGGCTTAACAGTGAACTCCAGCTTCCCTGAATCACCCCCCTCAATGCAGCCACCACGCCACCGTGTGCCTATCAAACGACCAATTAGATTAATCCTACTACAACTGCTACCAATTAACAGTACACAGCTAGCTTTACCTTAGCATGCTCCCAAGTTAGCATGTTTCCTTCTTAGTCACAGCCACTCACTCGCTCGCTCCGCTGCCAGGGACATATTTTTTACCACGAACCTCTATTCTTTTCCGCAAATGCCCAACTCGCACAGGAGAACAATGGTAGATTTTGCAACAAATCCACGGCAGCCAACCTCCACTGGGCGCACCCGGGCAGCTTCCGATGCCAACTCCACGTATCTATCTCTATCTTTCTTGCGCTCATTCGTCAGTCTTTTGAGGGTCACGGCTAATCCGTTTTTCCTCAGTTGCAGCTGCTAAGCATTTCAGAACCTGGTTGTGACGCCAGGTATATCTCCCTTGGGAGAGGCTAACCCTGCAACCTGTCAGAATGTGGCTAAGCGTACATACACCAGAACAAAGTGGACAGGCAGCATCCTCCCCTAACCATGGATTTAGGTTCTGGGGAGATAACAGCACATCATAAATAGCCCCTATCATAAATCAAATTCTACTAGCCTCAATGTTCCATACCTCTCTCCAAGACAACTTCCTTTTCTCTACATTCTCCCAGTTCACCCACTGTCCTTGCTTAGCCTCCAACACTGCCGTAGTGGATCTCATCGCTTCCTCTTGCCTATGAATTTCTTCCACTACCATGTTCCTTTTTTCCACTGTGGATGGTTTGCTCCACAGAGGTTTCCCTGCACACAATCCCAGGCCTCCATGGCCTTGCTGTACATGCCCTATAATATCCCTAAGTCTGAGGGAAGCCTGTCCTTCCTGAACCGCGTCTCTCGGATTCCACTTCCTCCCTGTTTTAACCATGGGGCTGTGTGCCTAACTACTGGATCTTTTGGCTGAGTGAGAGTCATCTCCAGTCTAGCCTTAGCACACTTAAACTCCTCTGTTAGACTAGTTACTGGGAGCTCCAGTATGTCTTTCCCATGCAAGGCTCCACTATTTAAGCAGCGTGGGACACCAAGCCATCTCCTAATTGATGAATTAATCATCCTTTCAAGTTTCTCAACCTTTGTCAGAGGACCTCATATACTGTCAGTGGCCACATTAGTCAGGGCAATAACCCAAATTACACCATAACCTCAGCTTTCATGGGAGCCCTGACCGGTCTGTCCTTTAAATGTCTTGTATCATTTCTTGTCTCAATCCCTCGAACTGAATGTGAATGTGCCAACTTCCCTTTTGCAAAGAAGTGCATTATAGGGTAAATAATTTTGAGTTGAATGAGTTTGAGTTTATGACCTTCATTTGAAACTTTAATGTAAATTTAGAGAAAAGAAATTAGTTATGGTGTTTAAGTATAAATATGAATATATGACTGAGATCCTAAGTTAACTTTAATGAATTATTTTTGGAATACACTTTGAAATAAATTAATGGATTTGTGAAAGTAAATGTCAAAATGTGATGGCTAAAGTATTTTTCTGTTTATTTCTTAGTTTTTATTATTCAAGCAATCCTCAAGGCAATAAAATCCAAAAAATAAGAAAGAACTGAGTCATCCTTTGCATTCTTTAAAGTTGATTATGCAGTTTTTTAAGGTTGGACAGAGTTGTGGTAACAAATATCAGACGGAACATGAGTTGATAACCAGCATGGCAGTGAAGACAAGACAAAGGCCTGAAGTCAAGCAAACTGTTGACACAAAGGAAGAGGAAAGTCTTCATGGTAAAACAGTCAAGCAACTAAAGGAAGGGAGGACCTTAGCTAAAACGGCCTTCATCAAGCAAGCAAACTACTTGAGCAGAGCTCATGTCAGTAATTCAAATGATGAATACAGGGCTCGTCTACTGGCAGACAGTGAGGGTGGAACTGATGATATAAAGAAGTCAAACTCAAATACCAGCAAGAGGAGCTTGACAAGACAATGATAGAGAGTGGCGCAAGACTGGATGAAGTCCAAAAAGCAGTCCAGTCAAACCTCTGGCCAAGGTATGGTGAAGATGAGGTAAGCCATGTTGAGCCATCAAGAATCCCTTGATGATCAAGGAAAGGAGGATGTGTTGTATGTGGAGACGAACGGAATCATGAGAAGATTTTCTTTTGCAAGGAGTTCAAAGAATTAAGGCCATGTGAGAAGCTAATTGCTGTTGAAAAGTTAGGAGCATGTTAAAGATGCATTGTATGTCATGCAGAGGTGTGTATAGACACCTATCAGTGCAGCAATAGAGACTGAAAAGAGGAAGCTCCGTTTCACCCTTGCTTCCTTTGCCCGAAAGGACACTTCAAAAGGAAAAAGTCAGAGAAGGTGCAAAAACTCAGTACAAGAAGGCAAACATTCACAGAAGTGTAAGAGAAATTAATATCCGAGCTCCCCCTGACATGGTAGACAGATTCAGGAAAGCTTTCACAAATATGGTTGGAAAATCGCACTGCACTGGATAGAACCTACCTAGATTGATGGACTCAAACACACGTGAGTTACCAGTTAGTCTTATACTTCTGGAACTATCAACGCAGGACAGAAAATTGGAAATCTCATTGACCTGGCATCAGATGTCAACAACTTTACTTACAAAGCTGCCAGGAGACTGAATCTGAGGCTTAAAAGTGAAAAGATCACACTTGTTGCTCATGGAATCGGAGGCATGCAAGACCAAAAGATACTTTCCATTTTTTCCCCATTCTTCTGTATGTGGTAACTGAGTCCCATTTTTGCCACCCCAATCCCTCTCTTGTCACAGCATCCATATTTTTCACAGTATGTGCGTGGAAAAAACAAAATCGAAGACTAACTTCAACCTGTCGCTCACAATGTGTTCATTTTTTGTGTTCTTTCCAATTTGACATGTTGTATCAGGAAAATGAGACTAATTGTTTGGAGGGTAAACCGAGGGCAACTGAACCCTGAGCAGAGGCACAGAGGAGGCACAGAGGAGCCTCACGTGATCTGATTAAGATTATGATGCAGGATGTCTTCCTCTGCATGAGGAACCTCCTAAAATGTAGGGTCAGATTAAATACACACTGAAGGGCTCCCCCAGCTCAGAATGGTATGCCATGAGTACTCATGAGGAGACTCCGTCTGGGCCGGCTGCTTTTCTGGGAGCCTTGTTAGTTGTCAGGTCACCTGAGCCAAAATGATGGTGGTGGCGGTGGTGGTGTGAGGGGTGGTTACTAGCCACTTGTCTGTAGTAGTGACTGGGGAAGGTGGGGCTGAGTATAGTTTTGCTCGTGGGAGGCGGGGGCAGCTAGCTGAGCCAAAGCAGAAAGAGCAGTAGGGGGTAGGGCAGTTGAACCTGTAGAAAAAGTCATTGAACCGATTGGCCCTCTCCTTATCCCCCTCCACAGTGCTCATCTTCTTGGACAGATTTCTTTTCAGCACTGTAGCCAGGCTGACAAAGAGTCACAGCTCTGTTGAGCCATCTATTCCTTCAGACCTCAGCAGTAATGACTTCATGAGCTTCTTCACTGATAAAATTGTTGGCATTAGAGATAAAATTCATAGCACCCTTCCAGCTGTCAAAGATGTAAGTACAGTGGCATTCAAAACCTCTGTAGGACCGAGTCACTATTTGGATTATTTCTTTCTAACTGATCTTCCTGAGCTCACTTCAGTTATTACAGCATCTAAACCATCAACTTGTCTTCTAGACCCCATCCCGACTAAGTTGCTCAAGGAGGTTTTTCCATTAATTAATACCTCCATATTAAATCAGATAAACTCATCTTTATTGACAGGATATGTGCCCCACTCTCTGCTGTAATTAAACCATTACTTAAAAAAACTATAGGCCAATTTCCAACCTTCCTTTTATCTCTAAAGTTTTGGAAAGGGCTGTTGCCAATCAGTTGGTTGATCATTTAAACAGGAACGGTTTGTTTGAAAAGTTTCAGTCAGGTTTTAGAGCTCATCATAGTACCGAAACGGCACTGGTTTTAGTTACCATCTCCTCATGGCTTCAGACGATGGACTTGTCTCTATACTTGTCCTGCTAGATCTCAGTGCTGCATTTGACACTATTGATCACAGTGTTCTACTACAGAGACTTGAAAGTGTAATCAAGATTACAGGTACTGCATTAGACTGGTTTGAATCATATCTGTCAGACAGATTCCAGTTTGTCCATGTAAAAAACACTTCTTCTATATATACCAAAGTAAGCTATGGAGTTCCTCGGGGTCCTGTGCTGTTGACATTATACATGCTGCTCACATTATACATGCTTCCCTTAGGCAATATTATTAGAAAGCACGGCATACACTTCTATTGCTTTGTAGATGATACCCAGCTATATTTATCCATGAAACCAGATGAAACTAATCAGCTGGTTAAACTCCAAGCATGCCTTAAAGACATAAAGGCTTGGATGACCTGTAATTTTCTACTTTTAAACTCAGACAAAACTGAAGTCATTGTATTTGGCTCTAAACATGTCAGAGATTCATTATCTAATCACCTGGTTTCGTTGGATGGCATTGCCTTGGCCTCCAGTACTATTGTGAAAAACCTTGGTGTTATATTTGACAAGGATATGTCCTTTAATTCTCACATAAAGCAAGTGACCAGGACTGCTTTCTTTCACCTTCGTAATATCATCAAAATTAGGAAAATCCTTTCTCAGAGTGATGCGGAAAAACTAGTTCATGCATTTGTGTCTTCCACGCTGGATTATTGTAACTCATTACTATCTGGCTGTCCAAATAGCTCTTTAAAAAGCCTCCAATTGATTCAAAATGCTGCAGCAAGAGCACTGACTGGAATTTGCAAGAGAGATGATATTACTCCAGTATTAGCTTCTCTTCAGGTTCCCTTTAAAATCTAGAATTGAATTTAAAGTCCTCCTCCTTACATACAAGGCCTTGAAAGGCCTAGCTTCATCATATCTGAAAGACCTCATACAACCATATTGTCCCATCAGATCACTAGGGGGACGATGCACTGAGGAAATGTCCTCTCCTCTTTCTTCTCTGGCTCCTGTCCTCTAATATCTTATTATTTTATTTTTTTTTTCTAACCACTGTGTCTCGCTCTCTACCTTCCCCTCCCCTCCCCCTCCATCTTCTTGTGAGGGTCTCTGGTCTGGAGTGTTGAATATCTGACCTGTGGATTTCTAAGCTACAAAGGTGAAAGGTGAATAGGCATACTATGTTTGTTTGGGAGGGAGAAAAGGACAGACCAGCAAGGATCAGGTATAGCGTAGGGCCGCTAAGATTCGGCGGAGCTGGGGAGCATGCTAAAGGTAAGGTTAGCTGAGCAGTTTTAATAGTTTTTACAGTTGTAGTAAGGCTAAGCTAATCTCTCGGTTGAAAGTCACATGGTTGCGTGGCGACTGCATTGAGGGGGGTGACTCTAGAACGCTGGAGCTCACTGTTGAGCCTTCTTGAGGTATTGTGGGCCTAACTTAATGAAATATCAGTGACGGGAGGTACCCACTTGAAAACCCCAATGATGTGTCGCATACTGTCTACTGCTGGCGGCTAGGCTAGTTTGCAGGTGTCTTCTGGTGTGTACTGGTGTGTGTTGAAAGTTGTGTTGAAAGTGTAATCACTTCTCACCTGCTGTTGGCTAGGCTAGTTAGCTGGTGCCTTTTAGTGTTTTAATTGCATTCTTAGGCAGAGGGAGAAGTGTTGGCTGAAGTGTAGCTGCATGTCCCATCACTTCTTACCCGCTGCTGGCTAGGCTAGTTATCTGGTGTCTCCTTGTTGGTTGCTTGTTTGTAGCTGACTGCTAGCCTGCTGGTTGGCTTTTCAGTTGGACTAGGCTTCTAAATGTGTTTTGCCTCAGATCATGGCACAAGGGATTGTAACATCTTATCCTGTGTATTTATGAATGAATAAATTGTTTATTTATAGTCCCGTTAGCACTACAATGACACCAAATGATTTTGATAAAAAGGTAAATAGTAATCAATGTAAAGGGTCAAAGACATTGATCTTTGCTTCCTTCATCACTCCCTGTTGTGCGTTCAACAACAACACAGGGATTTTTATCAGGTATTTATTTATCAATGGAATCAATTCACCACTTTGCGACCTGACCTGTAGGTGTCATGGATAAATATGATTAAAAAAAAAAAAAATAAATAAAAAATGACAGAGAAG
Source organism: Mugil cephalus (assembly GCF_022458985.1). Lineage (NCBI taxonomy): Eukaryota > Metazoa > Chordata > Actinopteri > Mugiliformes > Mugilidae > Mugil > Mugil cephalus. Next base: position 145,449 of record NC_061771.1, on the reverse strand, counting down.
ATGGGAGACATAAAAGAAGCATATACATATATATATATATATATATATATATATACATATATATATATATATATATAGTTTTTAAAACATCTAAAAATCTGATTTGCAGCATCTAATTTCAGCCAAAGCCGAAAGCCGAAGCCAAAGGAGATTTAATTCTGGATACCAGAACTATATATCTCATCTCATCTTCTATAACCGATTGTTCACAAGAGGGTCGCAGGGGGCGGTAGCCTATCCCAGCTGTCATTGGGCAAAAGGCGGGGTACACCAGGGACAGGTAGCTAGTCTATCACAGGGCTAACACAGAGAGACAGACAACCTTTCATGCTCACACATATGGTATGACTGAGATCATATATCTTAATGACTTTATCAGAAGTCCTTCCATAATCAAGGAGTGTATTTTTTGCACATCTAGATGTGATATCACTGTTTATGGTCTCATTACATAATCATATTGTGCTCGCTGTATTTACCTCCATGCAATGTATTTCAGCTTTCATCACCTGGATGTCTCCCCGGCCCACCTCTGAGTCCACAGCTGAACAAGTCTCCTTTACAATCTGGGTCCTCTTGTCCCACAGCATGATTTGACGCCTGCAGGACATAAATTCAAAGCATACATGCAAGTAATACATGTCAATAAAGCAACCAGGATGCAAGGCATAACCAAACAATATATGAGATTACTCTGTACAATACTTGTCAACATTTGCTGTATAAATAAAATGTCACTGACATCATTTTTAATGTAAGAAATCAGATGGATGGACAGAATGGACCTATACCATATTCATCAGGGAATAACAAAATATGACTGACTCGGCCTCTAGCAAACTGTTGAGGAGCCACTCTTTCTCTTCCCGTGTCTTCTCATGCTTCATCTGTATCTGGACAGACTCCTGCTCCGCCTCCTAGCCATAATATTTCACATTTTGTCATCATTTACTTGAAAACTGCAGAAAAGAGAAATAGTAAATGTAACTAAGCAACGTTGTTGTGCCTTCAATCTGTGAAGGAAGTCTGTCTCCATGAATGCGTTCTCTTGCTCCAGAACGTGGCTCAGCTGTCTGTTCTTGCACAGCAAGGCGTTGAGCTTCAGCAGGTCTCTCTTCAGCATCTTTGAGTTCTTCTCCAGCTGATTTTCTTCTTGATGCCATTCTTCAAACTGACCTAGGGGGTTGGAGTTGGTGTCAATTTGTATGAGCAGATAGAGTTAGTAATAGAGTAGATAGAGTCAAGTGTTAAGTGTATGGTTAAAGCTTCACATATAATTATCAAACTTGCTGTTTAGTAACTTAAGATAACAAGTGGCCAAAAAAATAATTTACTGAGAGCTGACTGACTGTGTGTGCTTGCATGTACTGCTTACTCTCCAGGCGGATTTTCTTCTGCTGCATTCCAGTATATTCTGTCTGCAGTTTGCGCAACTCCCTGCCGTTGGCCTCCATCTCCCGTGTCAGTCCTACTAGAGTCCCCTGACATCTAATCCAGAGCTGCTGGTCACTCTTAATATCTGCTGTCAGCTCATCAATCTGAGCCATTATTGCTTCCACCTTGATTTGCAGAGGACTCAGGTCTTCATGCTGGAAACAGACACACACAAATCACAAAGGCAGCTTGACATTCCCCATCACTAGCCAGTTCCATTGATTTATCCACACTAACACCAGATGGCCAAGGAGTACTCTTTCCCCTAAATCTCTTACCCCAGTGCTGGTGAGGATTTGAGAAATCTTGGTGTTGCAATTGGCAATTGCTGTCTGCTTCTGGTAAATGAGTTTAATAAATGAAGAAGCCTTAGTCTGGTGGTCAGTCAGTAATTTGTTGCAGTTTGCAATCTCCTCATCTAAGGCCTCTTGGGTGTGGACCAGGTTGTCCACGTGTTGGTCGATCTGTTGGCTCTCAAGTCTAACTGCGAATATTTTGTTCTCCAGCTGCTTCAGCTGACATATCTAGAAGGGAGAAAGAGATGATGAACAAAATGTTTTTCTTTTAAATATTATTATTATGTTTTGGCTATTGTGCATCTGCTGTTTATGCAGTTTTGTGTTTTCCACTTTTGCTGCTCATTTTTCTTCTGGTTTCTATGGGGTGTTACATACCGAAGCATGAAAGGACCAATCTATGGAAAATGCCATCTGTGTCTCTGAATGAAACATTTGAAATAATAACCCTGGATGAACAATTCTTCAACTTGTCCATGGTTCAACATTTAGCAGAATCTTTAAGAGGGCTGCCAGGTGTTTCCTCTGAGAATCTAAGTATCTACTGAATCCTTTCTGGCACTCTTAAATACAGTTGTCCATCGACTGATGTTGCATTGTATTGATACCTTTTACCTTTATCCAGTGTTGGGACTAATGCATACCAAAAGTAATGCAATTACTGTAATGCATTACTTTTTGCTGTAATGTGGTAATGTAAGGCATTACAAAAACTTATTGCATTGTAATTGTAATTGTAATATTTTATTTGGTAAAAAATATCAGCAACCTGTGTAACAATGGATTTTTAATGAGAAATTAATTAAATTAATTAAGCTGCGTGTTCTTATACAAATTCAAACATTCAAACATACAAACATTAGTAGAGGAGAAAAAAATTTGAGCAAATGTTAACTTTTTGTTAGTGCTAGAGAACAGCTGATCAGGGAGAAGATGACTGCGGCGGCAGAGTCAGACTCTACATTCGCAAGATGGACATATGCTCATTATTTTCAGTTCGTCAGTGAAAGGGAGACAGAGAACATTACAGTTAAGTGCACTTTCTGTGCAAAAACAAAATATTTCTGTACCTCGCAAAATAGCACAAGTAATTTAACAAAACATCTAGCGCAGTGCCAGCTTTCTTTAGGTGTTTGGTTACAATATATAGTAGTAGTCTCTAGTAATATTCATTTCAATATGAATACATCTAAATTTACAGTATCTCTATCACAATATGTATTGTGCCAACAATACATATGGGCGTATACTTGTGGGCAACAAGTGGCCATTACACTGTACTGTTATTAGCGTTAAGGCTAACTTAGTCAATCTATGTGTAAATCTAAATATGCAAAATCCATATTTCCAGTTATTTTTAGTGAAAGTAACACTGCCCATATCAACACTGGGGACAATTTAACAGTCCCGTCCAAAAGTATTAGAACAGCAAGGCAAATTCCCTTGTTTTTGTTGTTCACTGAAGACACTTGGGTTTAAGATCAAAAGATGAGTATGAGACAAGAGGTCAGAAAGTCAGCTTTTATTTTCTGGTATTTACATCTTGATGTGATAACAACTTGATTTACACCACAGCAGTTTTAGGTGAGCAAAAGTAATGGAACATGTGACTGACAGGTGTTTCTTGTTGACCAGGTGTTGCCTTTAAGGTTACTTGTTCAAACATTAAATAGCTCTCCATAACTAGTCTATTTTTTGGCCTGGGTTGAAACCTATGAAGTATGCATTTCTTGTTAAGAGGATAAACCAACACAAAGACCATAGAGTTGTCCATGGGAGAAAAGCAAGTCAATTTCAAGCTGAGAAAAGAAGGAAAATCAATCAGAGCCATTGGGCATAGCAAGCACAACAATTTGGAATGTCCTGAATAAGAAAAACTACTGGTGTACTGAGCAACAGACGTCGAACAGGTCGGCCAAGGAAAACAACAGTAGTTGATGACAGAAATATTGGGAGAGCTCTGAAGAAAACCCCCAAAACATCAGTGAGTGACATCACCAACAACCTCCACAATGCAGGGGTGAAGGTATCACAATCCACTGTTCTAGTAAGACTCCGAGAGCAGAAATATAAAGGCCATACCGAAAGATGCAAACCAGCTTTAAGAATCTGAAGGCCGGATTGAAATTTGCAAAGAAGTACAGAGATGAGCCACAAAAGTTCTGGTACACAATCTTATGGACTGATGAGGCCAAGATTAATCTCTATCAAAGTGATGGAAAGGCCAAAGTGTGGAGAAAGAAAGGAACTGCTTATGATCCAAAGCATACAAGCTCATCTGTGAAGCATGGTGGAGGTAATGCCATGGCTTGGTCGAGTATAGCCGCTTCTGGAACAGGCTCATTAATATTCATTGATGATGTAACTGATGATGTCAACAGCAGAATGAATTCCGAAGTGTACAGAAACATTTTGTCTGCCAATTTAAGGAGATATGCATCCAAACTGTCAGGAGGAATTTTATCATGTATTTTACCACAGACTTCATCAGGGGAAAAAAGGAAGGTTGTAGACTGGCAAAAAGTCAGTCACCTGATCTTAACCCAACTGAGCAAAACAAACAAGAACTGAAAGAAACTGCAGTCAAAGCCTGCAATAGTATCACAAATGAAGAATGCAACAGTTTGGTGATGTTGTGAATGTCTCCAGTCCAGTGAACAACAAAAACAAGGGAATTTGCCTTGCTGTTCCATTATTTGTGGAGGGGACTGTACATCAATTTGTTGAGTCTGTGGCTTCTGGGCCTACTAGGCCTCTGACTAACAGACGTGCATCAACATCACATCTTCAGCTTTTATCAAGTATTGGTACATCCTCATAAGATAAATCATGACTCGTAAAATGCTAAAACAACCCCAACAAAAGATTGGATGATGTTATTAGAGATGTCTGGGAGCTGAAGACCAGTTTGGAATTTATTCAAGAAAAGTTTGAAGGGAATAGAATGGGGTGCAATACGATTGTGACCAAAGTAAAGACATTTGAGATCACCATAATGGCAATGGATGTAATAGGGTACTGGTTCAAATCTACTCCACGTCCATGGAGGATCCTTGAGCTGAGGTTCACCTAACACCCCCAAAGCGCTGCCAGGGTGCTGCATGTATGGTTCAAGTGTAGTCACAACTGCTTTAAATAAGGCAGGCCCACTTTCGAACAGAAAATTACTACATATAATAAAAAGTGATATCAAACTGATTATTTACATGGAGGATCTCTAAACAAAAATACTTCATTATGACAGATATTTAGTGTCCGCTAAACGACTAATGACTAAACAATGATGAAGGCTTTCCCGTAGCTTGAACTTTCTTAAAGCTTTTCCCACCTTTATAAGGACCATTCTTACCTTCTCGTCCTTGAGACTGCTTATCTTACTGGTGAACCTTTGGGAGTACTTGACAGCCTTGCTGTGGTTGAGCTTCCGATTTATGTGCGTCATAATCTTGTCCTCCAGCATAAGACGCAAAGAGCTCTGTTTTTCTACCTGCCGTTGCTGATCCTTCAGTTCAGCCTGGTGTGTACTGGCTTCCTAGAAAAATTAAGGAGTAAAGATAGGAGAATGAAGGAACACATAAGGGTCTACACACTGGAAAAACACAGGAGCCTTTGTGTTCTATCTACCTTTGTGTGTGTGGAGAGAGTACACTCTATTGCACACAGAGTGCGGAGACATGTGCTGTAGTGGGCCTGCAGAGCCTCTTGCTGAACCTGTTTCTGACTGATCAGCTTTTTGGAAGTAGCTCCATCTATCTGAGACCAGTTCAACTGCACAGTCAGTGACTCATTTTGCTCTTGCTCTGCAGTTGTGGACTTCTTGTAGCTTTCAATCTCTCTGTCCAGCAAGGCCACCTGATGCACGACCGCTCTGAAGGAATCAAGCAGTAATGAAATTGGATATGTCTGTGAAGGTTCTCAGTCATCCAGGTCATGGTAATCCAAAAGACGTTTAAAGAAAGGCAATTGAACTTGCAACTGAAACATCGCAAAGATACTGTTAAAGAAACATGTCTCCTGGAGGGACATCATCGGTTACATGTACACTATGAGCACATTTAAAGTGATTTGATTAGTGATGAGATTAATATTCAGCCATCCTTTTCATTAGTTCTCACCGCATGGCCTTCTTCATGGCACTGAAGTCCTCATCTCGTCTCCTCATACTCATGAGGCTGCTGTTCCACTGCTGCAGTAGCTGTTTACGGACCATCAGCAGAGACTCAATTTCCATCTCCGCCTTGAGAAATAAACAAGAAAGGTGTTAAGAATGCTCTTGTTTTGATACTTCACTAAACTTTATACTTATACTACACTTAAACCTCAAAAACCCCTCTAAACAGCCTCAGTTACTCTTCCTTTCACACAATTCAGCACCACTGTACTCTGCCGGATTTAAGCTCAGTCATGCCCCTTGATAGTTCATTTTGTCATACAGTCAGTCATGTGCCAGTCATTTCTGATTTCTATTATTGTTGTTGTTACTAATTTTTGCCTGCAGTCTCCTTCAGCCTGACTTCAGACCTCCTGACTCTCTGCTTCCTTGACTCACTCTGCTTGGCTCCCTGCTGTATAACCCCCTGATTCAGTTGGCTCTTCTCCACAGCTCTACCCTCTACATCAGCTACCTGCTGTCACTACTGTGACAGCAGGTAGCTGTAGTGACGCCAGTGAAAAAAAATATATAATTTTTTTCCCCCAGCTTCCCATCTCTATGTTTCATACTCTTTTTCTTTCACTAGCCCATTTGTTTTATTAGTTCTGAAGGAATCAAATAATGCAGACAATAGTATACTGTGTGTGTGTGTGTGTGTGTGTGTGCGAGAGAGAGAGAGAGAGAGAGAGAGAGAGAGAGAGAGAAAGTGAGACAGAGAGACTGATTTGAGTCTTTGAGCATGCAGGTGGACACTGTTTCACAGTTACCTCAGACAGGGCCTCTTTGGCTGCCTGTGTCTCCCCTTCTTGAGCGCTGGCCTGGGTCTCATACAAGGCTTTCTGCTGTGTCAGTTGCTCCATCTCATTTGTTAGGCGCTCCACATACAAATCCTGAAGAAACAGGTGTTTTTATAACAGTGTGTTTTTATAACAGTAACCTAATAGATTATATTTTAATGAAATTTAAACTTTGAAAGATCAGATGTTTTTAACGTGTCTTGTCCACCTGCTTCAGTTTCTGGTCTTCTGCCTGAGTCTTCTCAGCTTCCACTTTGCATCTGGCATTATTCATGATTTTGACTTTAGAATGAAAATCTTCACTGACTCCTTGTGCAAAGATAAGGTGCAGCATCACATTGTCTAACTCAGCCTGTAGCTGAGACACTAGGAGAAGATAGGGGAGTCAGCATTAACAAAATTAACATCAGTTTACATATACTTCCAACCACTGATAATTGTGGTTTAAACCCGAGCTCTTGATCAAGTGGAAAAAGTCAAATCGTGACACACTAAAGTCTTGACCCATGAGTTTCAGTCTATACAACTTCACCCAAAACTATCAATGTATATGGAGTTGTGTCACTTTTCAGAAGTTACCATAATACAAGTAAAATTACAACAGAATTAAAACTGTTCTTACTGGTGACAGCTCTAATACCAAGTGCTTCTAGATGGGTATACAATATACCTCTTTGCCCGGGCATGATTGCACTTTTTTTTTTTTTTTATTCATTTATTTATTTTTTATTATTTGTTTATTTGGTGAGGGCAGTGCAAATTACTTGGTACACTTTATACAAACACATGACATTGTGTAAATATGCCAGATTTAGCGACAAACTAATTTCCATCCGTAGTCCTCAGACATTGGGAAACAAGCATAACATAACATAAACATACAGACACAGCAGCCAATATCTACAACACTATATGAAAGCAACAAATAACATTTCAGTACAATAAATTAAAGGCTGCGTAAAAGTGGGATACTATTTTTAGTGTATTAAAGTGGATATTCACATACTTTCACAATCTCGATTAGTTTTCAACCATTTATTGAGTTGTTTTGTAAAAGCAGTGAACCTTTGACAGAGATGGTGTTTTGACCGGTCTTTATAATCCCCTCTGGAGGATGATCTGGAGACTGATCTGGAACTGAGTCATTTCATCTAATAGAGGTTTTATAGAGGGAACACGTTTTGTTTAAAAGTTTTTTAAAGCTTAATAAATGGCACTTCTCTAAAGTAGCACAATGGTGAAATTAATATGTTTTTTGGCAAACACCTTGGTGGCGTTTTTGTGTACTATATGTTGCTGACTATAACTGTGCAACAGTGAAGTCATTTCCTTGATCACAAGACATGATGAACTAATAATGAGTCAGGCTCACCTTTGGCTTTAAGTCCCCTGTCCTGGCTGGTGATACTGGCATACTGACTCTTTGTGGCCTCCAGCTGATCCTGGGCCTGCCGATGTTTTGCTTCAGCCTGTGATTTGGTCTTATGGCGGTCTTCCAGTCTGTTCTGCATTCTGGCCAGCTGCTCCTGTACCCTGAACATCTCAATACCTGCTTCCTGTATGTGGCAGGCATCAGCCTTTTCTGTTGCCATCTGGGGCAGCGTGAAAGAGCACAGCAAAGAATGAAAAAAACAAACAAACAAACAAAAAACAATGAAAAATAAAAACAATAAAAAAAATGCTATGACACTTGACACGTGCATTCTTTGTCACAGAATTGATGTTATGTTAATTGATGTTATCATTTTATATAGAATAAATTATGTATTTGCAGCACTGAAGATAAATGCCAAAAGGGGCGGCTATGGATAGGTAGAGTGAGTTTTGTACTAACAGGTTAGTGGTTCAATCCCCGGGCACATGCTGAAATGTCCTTGAGAAAGACACAGAACTCCGAATTGCTCCCTGTGCGGAGCGCTGGTGAATGTGTGTGTGCTTGTGTGAGTGAATGGGTAGATGCATCTGTGACTGTAAAGCACTGAGTACCAACTGGTAGAAAGGCAAGAAAAACAAGGCCATTTAGCATTTACCAAAAGTGTGGGAGCTTAGCAACTGAATGCTCTGACACAGACAGTCGGACAGATAAGGCAATGAGTTCAATGACACAGCATGGTGTGAGAGTGCATGAATGTATATAAAGCTTGGTTTTGAAGGGCCTTCAAAGTTAAGTAGCAGTATATTGTAAACGTAATGTGTATGTGTGTTCAAATAGAGTAAAGAGGAAAAAGAACAGAAAATGGCAGAAAAAAATTGTTTACGAAAAATAGCCAACCTTTTCCTTTAGTCCCAGGTTGATCCTCTCCAGCTGTTGGCTGAGCTGGATGCTCAGAGCAGCTTGTTGCCTTCTGACCAGTGGCTAACAACAAATTAAGTGTGGTATCAATGAGATACAGTGAAAAAGATCTCATTTAATGTCCACAAACATGCCAGATGTACTGTCAAAAGTACACTGTGTGAATGGGATCACATTCAGCTCCGTGGAGAGCCACTTGAAGAGGAAAACTATTTTTTATTGACACCAGTGTCTACTCTTTGAGGAGAAGTAAGACAGAATCTATTTTAATCATCACTGATTGCATAAATATTGGAGGATAAGACACTAACATGTTCAGGGTCAAGAACTATGAACTCCTCTTCCTCATCTTCATCTTCTGGCAGTTGCTCCTGATCCTCTTCTGATGTACTGACGTTGAAAAGGCGAGGTGTCTCCAAGATCAGAGAAATATTTTCTTCCACTGAAACACACAAAATAAAAATGATTTATTTCTCATCTTTTCTTCTTCAATAACCACTTGTGCTTGAGAGGGCCACGGGATGGTTCTAGCCTTTTCTAGCTATCGCAGGGCTAACACAGAGAGACAAACAACCATTCACACCCACACCTACGGCCAGTTTAGAATCATCAACCATATACTGTGCAGGTATGCATCCTTTAAGCAGGGAGAGCCTGCCAAGGATTTCACTATCAATTTATTTCTGTCTGAAACTTTCCAGTTTAATTTCCACAGTATGTGGTTGTGATGTGTTGTGTCATGCTGTGGTGCTTTGTCATCAATCTCTCAGGAATTTTATGCGTGACTTACAAGAGTTTGCAGCTGCAGGGGAGTGTTCATATGCAATACTCAGGTCACTGTAAGGCTGCAGAAAGGGAAAATCTGACTGCGGTGATGACTGATCCTGTGGGTCACAGAGAAAACATATAATAATATATATATAATATACAGACAGAAACAGCAGCCTGCCGGGATAAAGTGATCTTGAATCTTGAATCTTGTATTGAAAAACGCAATGAAATATGATAACTCGTTTAAGTCCCTTGCTCAGTATGTATAGAGGGGCATATAAAACAAGGACCCAAATACTTAGGGTCTGGGACAAAAATGCAAATAAATCACAATAGAAGACCCGCCTCAACTTGACCCAAAGCATTAATAGTATTTTTTTTTTTTTTGTTGTTGCAAATTTTTCCTTTTTTCTATTATTATCAAATGCATTGCATGCAAACCCCGACTTGCGACTTGCGTTTATTAAATTTTGGCCCGCTATGAATTTGAGCATGACACCCTAGTGCTAGTTGGACCGGACGAGAGGTAGTGCATGAATCTGCAACCGCGAGTGTAAGTTGTCAACATGTTCGGCATTTGTTCTGCCTGGATCACATCAGCTAGACGGATTTTAATATCAGTGATGACATCTACATTTTTGTTTGTATTTGATTGCGTGCGTGTTACTTCAAGGGTATATAACTGTAGAGGCTCAATAATACAGATATTGAATAAAAGGCCATAGGGAGGTTTTCCTTGCCACCGTCGCCCTCAGGCTTGCTATGGAGGTTGCAGGCTGGTTTTTGTGAAGCGTCTTTAGACGATTTGTATTGTTATTGGCACTATATAAATAAAACTGAATTGAATTGAATTGAATTTATTGCAAAACAGATACACTTTAAAAAAAAAAATCTTATTTTCATGTATTTCAGTGGAAGAAAATTTGTGGTGAAAATACAATAAAACCTCTAAACTCTAGATGATCATGTGATTTTATGTGATTACACATACTACTTGTGTGAAAGTAAAAGCCTTTTTTGCTCAGACAATAACTACCATTCTATCCCTAATCTGTTCATATGTCATGCATCAACATATATTTTTTTAAGGTGACAGACAGTAGAGAGGCTGGAGGAGATGGAGGAGGAGAGGGTTCATTTCAGTTCATTTCTGTTACAGACCGGTGTAGGCATGTGTTTGGTTCTTTCAAATAGGAACTAGTGGACACTAATCTGCTTGTATTTGAGTATTAGTGACAAACACATTTACATTTCATTTATGTTTATTTACAGTTTGTATTGTATTTATGTATTTCCAGTATTGTTGATGGACAGTATGTTAGTATTGACAGTATGATGCAGAGTTGCACTACAGCCCTACAGCCCTGCATCACAGAGTAAAGATGAGAACTCTTCAAAGTTGTCAACTTTCAGGAGTGCTACCTTGGAGCACTTTTGTGTCCTTTTTGTATTAATTTGACTGGTAATTTAAATGATCTGGTAAAATAAAACCAACAGCCAAAATAATCACAGAATTAGCATGATTAACAACTGTACAAAAGTAGTTAACAAAACGGTGTCCAAGGTGATCCGGTTGTTTGGCCAGTTGCAATACTGGCATGTATCGTCCCGCATGCTGTTGCCTTGTCCACTGAGGGAGGGATGTAAGACCCAAGAATACATCTCTATCCGCCTGTAGAGTCCTGAAGCCGGGCATAGACGTACTGTGGTCCATATGAACCTAGGCCATACACTTCTCCAAAACAATCCCTCTCTGGCCTTGCTACAGGCGGATCAGGGTGCACAGACAGCACTAACAGCTGATCACTGGAATACACTAATGGACACAAGGCCACTACGCCAAACTCCACAGCCAGTGCCACAGCGAAAAACAAAAAGTCCAGAAAAAAATGACAATAAAAATATAAAAACAAGACAAAACGACCAAAAACCATGTTGATTGGTTCTCAGAACAGAAAGAGAAACAACAACAACAACAACAACAAAAACAAACAACCAATAACACAATAAGAATAACCTAAAAAAGTAAAAACCGGATAAGACCTGGTTCCTCCCAGTGGCACCCTGTGACTCCTGGATGCGATGCACACTGACACCTCCCTGATGCTCACCGGCACCCACTGACACCCTGTGACTACCTGTCAGGATCTTTCAGTGGCACTGATGCCTCGTGACCACTAGGTTAAATCCTGATACTGACGCCCTGGCTCGACACTGACGCCCTGTGCCTTATTGGCAGTGACTGCCACTCTTTTGAGAGATGCCGTGGCTCTTGACAAAGTTCGTAAAGTGCATTTTTATTCATTGTGTTGGAATTAAATTAGATTAAATTAAATTAAAAAGCAACCGGGAAGAGAAATACCCCGTTCAGTTTTGTTTGCAAGTTTATATTCAATATCGAGTAACAATGAACACCGCTAATGTATTTATTTGTTATTTTTGTCATATCAAACTATATGTAATTCTGCACCTATTGTTATATTGCTGTTATTATAGTTACGATTAGCAGTAATGACAACCAACTCCCGTTTCATTAATGAAATCCTAAATAATAAATAAATGGTGGATCATAATTGTCCAGTGTCCATGAGGTGGTTTTGAGCAAACAAAACAAAACAGAGGCAATGTGCACAGTGCCTCGGAGGCATAAAGATCCATGGAAACGATCCACCATTTATGTATTTTTTTTTAAGTTTTTGTTTTTCATATCCTTTCATACTCTAGATAGCGGTCTTACTCCAGGTCAGTGCAGTCAGCCTTCGCACGGTGTAACATTCAGCAGCAAGGATAATCAGTATCATCTGTCTTCTCCATACAGGCACCCACCACGCTGTGTGGTCACGATCGTGACCACCCACAAAAATACTTCTCACCCACTCACATTCTTAGTTCTCAGCCCACTCATGCCACTGGTTCCCATATGTTAGACTGAGATTTTTCTGTGACACCGGCCTGTTGCAATTTAATGACCAGCCAGAGGGCTACAGAGCTTGGCGATGCTCTTTCCTAAATGCAGTAGGAGGCCTCAAGCTGTCATACAAAGAGGAAATGTATCTCCTGGTCAAATGGCTGGGTAAAGAATCTGCCAAGCATGCTAAATGCATCAGATCCATCCACATAAATCAGCTGGGATCGGGGCTGCGAATGATATGGACCAGGCTCAGCTGAGGCAATTGAGAAAGGTTTGCATTTTGCATGAAACCCATAGAGGAAGGAAAAAACTTCCTCAAGGAGAATGGCATCTGTTTTAAGTGTTGTGCATGTACATCACACACTGCGAAAGAGTGCCAGTGTAAGGTGCACTGAGTTTGATAGCGACAGACACCTTACTGTTCTCCATCCAAGTCTAGCGTCATAGATCCATGAGGTAGAGAAACCTTAATCAGAGCATGGTGGGGAGCCAGAGCCCACTCAAATGTCAGAGGTCACAGCTCAATGTACAGAAGTCTGTAGAGGAGACCTCATTGACAGGGGTTGTTCAAAGATTCTCTTAGCCAAGGTCTATCCTGCAGGAGGCTATGATCAGGCGAAGAAGGTTTACATCATCCTGGATGAACAAAGTAATAGATCATTGGCTCGCTCTGACTTCTTTGACACCTTCAGCGTCCAAGGCCCCAATGCTTTATATTCTTTGAAGACATGGGCAGGACAGCCTCTGGCTTCTTCACAGTCACTGGACGGTGGAATAGTTCAGCCTCTTCCGAGACTGTTGGAATGCAATGAGATACCAGATAACCGAACAAAGATTCTGACACCCACTGCTGCCTTTTCCCATTGTCACCTAAAACCTATAGCGCATCTCATTCCAGAGATGGAGCCCAACGTTCCCATCATGCTACTCCTTGGTCGCGAGATCATCAGGCTACACAAGGTATGTAAGCGGATCAACGGCCCTCCAGATGCTCCTTATGCTAAAGCTCGACCTGGGATGGGTAACTGTGGGCAATGTCAGTTTGAGAAGAGCTCACAAGACACTAAGGGTGAATACTTTCTTTATCAACATGTTTGAAAAAGATCGTCCAACCATCTTCAAGCCCTGTCCCAGTGTTCTTAATGTGAAAGAGCAATATGGTCCCAAGTCCTTAGAGCTCCCTGTCACACACCTTAGAGAGGATACTTCTCTACATCATACGCTGTTCCAGCTCATTAGTAATGACAATAAATGCAGTCGCTATATCGAGGATCTCACCTTTATGGTGATAATGGAACAGGGTCTCAAGAAGGATGAGAGTAACAGCTGGGTAGCTCCTCTGCCTTTTCAGCAGCCAAGAAGACGGCTCCGAGGCAGATCCCAGGCTCTCAACCGCTTCTTCTCTTTCAAACGAAGCCTTGAGGGAGAGCCAGAGATGAGTCAACACTTTTTCTCACTGATGGAAAAAATATTTGAGAATGGACATGCCAAGGTTGCCACTGCACACAAGGAAAAGGAGGAATGGTGGTATCTACCTACCTTTGGAGTTTACCATCCAAAAAAACCTGGCAACATCTGTGTTGTGTTTGATTCTAGTGCCCAATATGATGCAGTGTCTCTTAATGATGTCCCACTGCTTCCTTGTTAGGGAACAGGATAGTAACTTCTTATGCTTCTTTTGGTTCAGAGACAATGATCCTGCTGAAGATGTTATTGAGTATCGCATGACCGTGCATGTCTTTGGGACCAGTCACAGTCCAGCAGTTGCCACCTACTGCCTCAGACAGTCCACGAGGGAAGGAGAACCACACAAGGATCCTGAGGTGAGGCAGTTTGTTGGCTGTGACTTCTATGTAGATGATAGGCTGAAGATGCTTCCCACTCCTGCTGGTGCAATCAGTCTGTTGAAGAGGACCAGGGACGTTCTTGCCATCTCCAATTTGAGGCTGCACAACATTGCCTTGAACAGTAAAGAGGTTATGGATGCCTTCCCACCTCCGGATCTTGCCAGTGACCTAAAGGGCCTGGATCTAGGCTCAGACACTCCTCCAGTACACTGGAGCCCGGGCCTTAATTGGGGTTTGAAGTCTGACACGTTCACCTTTAAAGTCGACATCAATGAGAAGCCTTTCACACGCCGGGGTGTCCTGTCAGTAATGAACAGTGTGTATGACCTACTTGGATTTTTGGTTCCAGTCACTATTCAAGGGAAGCATATCCTAAGAGAGCTCACACAAGAGAAGGGTGACTGGGATTCACCGTTGTCGGAGAAGATGGAGGAACAATGGGCATCCTGGCGAGAGGTCAGCTGAATCTTAGAACGTTTCGCCACTCATCCGAGTAGCTTCTTCAGTTCTGATAAACTAGTGGGAAATTGAGGTTTAAATAGGAAAAACTCTGTGGGTATGACCCACCCGAAACTTGCATGACCAGAAACTGGGGTCACTAATTTCCATAATGGCTGGTACTTACCTGTCCTTGAATGGGGGGAACTGTGCGCCTAGGCTACTTACCGTATGAATAGAGCTCTAATGAGGCTATTGTCAATGGGAGCCTGGAGGCTCAATGTGTAAATGGTGTTGAAACTTCTTGGGGACAGAAGTCAAAACTGAATTATAAATAGATGGTAAATTAAATCTCAGTCCACCTCCTCTGTTTAGAGAAGGTTTTTCCACTTTGACATAGATGGCTTCCTTTATTCCTCTCTCAAACCATCTGTCCTCTCTGGCCAGGACTTTGACGTTGGTATCTTCAAAGGAGTGTCCTCTGTCCTTCAGGTGGAGGTGGACCGCTGAGTCGTTCCCTGATGAGCTGGCTCTCCTGTGTTGGGCCATGCGTTTGTGGATGGGTTGTTTTATTTTCCCAATGTACAAGTCTATCCAAGCAGCTGGTTATTGGGCCACAGGTGTGAAGAGACGTGTAAGCAGCATCATACACCATTGTGTCATTTGTCACAGACTACCTGGCAGCCACAAAACACAAAAGATGTCCGACTTGCCAGTTGATCAATGGAGCCTTCATTTACCAACATGAGGTTGGATGTTTTTGGTCCCTGGGAGGTTGAGGCATGGAGGACAAGAGGTGGTCTAGCCCACTGTAAAAGATGGGCTGTGATATTCACCTGTATGTCTGTGAGAGCTGACAAACTTCTGTTGAGAGGTACCTTGAAGAAAACGGCTGATCATGGCTCTTCAAACCTCCACATGTGTCTCACATAGGGGGTTCATGGGAGAGGATGATATATAGCCATGTTCCTTCAACTCAGACCTTCCAAGCTAACACAAGGTCCTTGTCACACTGATGGCAGAGGTGGCAGCCATTATCAACACCAGGCCCCTCATACCTGTGTCTGTTGATCCAAGTGATCCTCGCATACTTACTCCTACCACTCTGTTGACTCAGAAGACAAGTTTCACCTCAGTTCCTCCAGGCAACTCTGGAGTCAAAGACACCTTTAAACACCAATGGCACAAACCTTCTGGAGCAAATGGAGGGCCAATATCTCTCAACACTGCAGCCAAGGAGAAAGTGGCAGAATGCTTAGCCTAACCTAGAGCCTAGTAGCGTTGTGCTCCTCAAAAGATCAGTATCTTGAGAGGAATGAATGGCCCCTGGGAATAATTACTCAGGTTTTCCCCAGCAAAGACGGCAATGTACGTAAAGCAGAGATCAAGGTTGCCCGGAAAATTGGAACAAAATTGTTCTTGAGACCTTTGTCCGAGATTGGTTTTCTTCTCCCCCCTAAATAAATGTGACTTTCTTGTTGAAGGGTTAGTAGTGGGATTTAATCACGCCAGACGGGGAGTGTGCTGTTACAGTTGTTCTTTACTGCCCTTAGTAGTGAGCAATGAGTTAGGTTTCTTTTTCTCGGGAAACAAGCAGATGTTCCAGTACTGGGTTTTCATGCTGTTAGACCTGACCACCAGAATCAGATGCCTGCTCGCCTTTCATCTTCTGTGGATTGTCTGTATGTATAACCTCCATTTTTCTGTGCCATTATTTGAAATTTCATGATGTTTGACTGTATGTGTTTTGTGATGGCAACTGAATTGTTGTCATGCTAGCTAACTGTAGCTTGCATTGTTGTCATGCTAGCTAACTGTAGTTTGTGTTGTTGTCATGCTTGCTAACTGTAGCTTGTATTGATTTCGCATTTGTATTTATTATAGTTTCACATCTTCATACATTATTAAATTTGTGGACTACGCGTACGTCTTCAGCGTCATGCTGTCAATGAGACAATATAATGGGGTAGGCTCCCAGTGCCACGGAGGCATAACAATGCACTATATTTGTCTTGTCTAATCCTTATCCACTTATCCGAGTCGCGGGGGCAGCAGCTTTAGGAGGGAGGTCCTCTCCCCGGGCCACTTCCACCAGCTCCTCTGGAGGAATCCCCAGGCGCTCCCAGGCCAGATGGGAGACATAATCCCTCCATCGCGTCCTGGGGTGACCCCAAGGCCTCCCAACAGTGGGACATGCCTGGAACACCTCTAAAGGGAGACGTCCGGGGGGCATCCTCACCAGATGCCCGAACCACCTCAACTGACTCCTTGCGATGTGGAGGAGCAGCGGTTCTACTCTGGGCTCCTCCCGAGTGTCCGTGCTCCTTACCCTATCTCTAAGGCTGAACCTGGCCACCCTACGGAGGAAACTAATTTTGGCCGCTTGTATCTGCAATCTTTTTCTTTTGGTCATCACCCAAAGCTGATGATCATAGGTGAGGATTGGAACATAGATCGACCAGTAAATTGAGAGCTTTGCCTTTCTGCTTAGCTGTCTCTTTACCACGACGGACCAGTTAAGCGCTCGCAACACTGCAGATGCCACTCTGATCCGTCTGTCGATCTCTCGCTCCATTCTACCCTCCCAAGGTACTTGAACTCTTCCACTTGAGGCAGGACTTCCTTCCCGAGCCGGAGTGAGCAATCCACTCTTTCTTCCGACTGAGAACCATGGCCTCAGACTTGGAGGTGCTGATCTACATCCCAGCCGCTTCATATTCGGCTGCAAACTGCCCCAGCAAGAGCTGGAGGTCGCAGTTCAATGAAGCTAAGAGGACCACATCATCTGCAAAAAGCAGGGACGAGATCCTCTGATCACCGAACTTGACACCCTCCTCCACCCGGCTGCGCCTAGAAATTCTGTCCATAAAAGTTATGAACAGAACCGATGACAAAGGGCAGCCCTGGCAGAGTCCAACCCCCACTGGGAACAACTCCGACTTACAACCTGCTACACGGACCAAACTCGCACTCCTTTGGTACAGGCACTAAATGGCCCTTAGCAAGGGGCCATCCACCCCATACTCCCAGAGCACCCCCTACAGGATGCTCCTGGGGACACGGTCGTAGGCCTTCTCCAAATCCACAAAACACATGTGGACTGGTTGGGCAAACTCCCATTTCCCCTCCAGCACCCTAGCGAAGGTAAAGAGCTGGTCCATGGTTCCATGTCCGGGACGAAAACCACATTGTTCTTCCTTGAGGTTCAACCATCCGGATGGTTAAACCTCAAGGAGGAACAAAGTGGTTTTCAATGATCAATGTGATCCCCCTATACACACACACCCTCTGGTCCCCTTTCTTAAAGATGGGAACCACCACCCTGGTCTGCCTCTCCAAAGGCACTGCCCCTGATGACCATGCAATGTTGTAGAGGCGTGTCAACCAAGACAGCCCTACAACATCCAGAGCCTTGAGATACACAGGGCGGATCTCAACCTATCCTGGGGCTCCACCGCCAGGTCACCACCTCAGCGACTTCTGCCCCAGAGATTGGACGGTCGAACCTCGGGCCCTCCGGCACTGTTTCCCCTATGGAATGCATGTTGGTGGGATTGAGGAGCTCCTCAAAGTATTCCTTCCACCACCGGGCAAGTGGAGATGTCAGCAGCTCCCTGCCCCCACCGAAAATGGTGTGGGCAAGTTGCCATCTTCCGCCCCTGGACGCTGGACGATTTGCCAGAACCTCTTTGGAGCCGATCAATAGTCTTCTTCCATGGCCTCACCGAACTCCTCCCACACCCGAGTTTTTGCCTCAGCGACTGCCCTGGCAGCAGGCCATTTAGCCATCCGGTACCGGTCAGCGGCTTCTGGAGACCCACAGACCAACCATGTCCTGTAGGCCTCCTTCTTCAGCCGGACGGCTCCCTTCACCTCTGATGTCCACCAGCAGGTTCGGGGGTTACCACCACGACCAGCACCAGCGACATGGCGGGTACACAACTCACAACAGCCGCCTCGACAATGGCGGAGTGGAACATGGCCCATTCGGACTCAATGTCCCCCACCAACCCCGGGACGCAGTTGAAGCTCTGTCGGAGGTGGGAGTTAAAGACCATCTTGACAGGTTCTTCCGCCAGGCGTTCCCAGCAGACCCTCACTATTCGTTTGGACCTATCAGGTCTGCGTGGCGTCTGCCCCTGCCATCTGATCCAACTCACCACCAGGTGGCCCACCTCAACATATTCCCTCTTGATGGATATAGGATGCAGGTGGGGCCTGGAACCTCTGGAATTCCACTGTCATCTCTTTGGTTTTAGCCGAAAGTCGTTCACACCAGAGACAAAGTTGTTCACCAGATTCCGGTACTCCTGCTCCTGCCCATCCCTGGTACACCACACAATTGCAGTGGGGTGCCTCTGAGAACTCCTGCATATGACATGACCCTGTGTTGTAAATGAAGTTCATGGTGCACAAGGTGAACAGGACGGGAGAACACAGTCCCCTGTGATGCTCCAGTGCTGCTAACGATAGTCCCGGACCAGTGATGATTCAATGGTCAGAGCCCCCCTAGTCTTAAAGACAATGATATGAAGGTCAGTATAGAAAAGCAACCCCGCCTAAGCGACAAAATCATTCTATCTTTTGTTTCTCTGTTTGGACTGAACAGACCCTGTTGACTCTATGCCGCCTCATCTTGAGAGATACAAATCTGTCAATTACTTTTTCGTGCTGGAATCTCCCAACCACTTCCTCCTCAATGAACATCACAGCTAGGTGCTGGAGTCTGCTTTGGCCAATGGTCCTTTTCAGCCAAGTTTAGCTTACAGGCAGTATTCTTACATCTTGGCTTTAAAATCTACACATACGCCTACCAAAAGAATAACTGCAGCACAATAGCGCCAATATAAACTGTGGACAGTGGTTCATTGACAGCCAAACCCAAGTCCTGGTTCACAGTCAACACGAGCAACGCAATGCGATGCACATCCGTTCATAATGGAAATCAGAGATGGGGACTTGAGTCAGCTCAAATCATTGTTTTAATAACTTCTGACTTGACAAAAAAAAACAAAAAAAAAAAACTTGAGACTCAACTTAGACTTGAAAGGTCAAGACTCTGGACTTGATGACTTGATTGTTGTTCATTTCATGTTTTCAGTTAATATGAAATATAAAATAAATATCTCTAGCCTGTTACCCAGTATGTGAGTACACGCTGGGGATGGTGTCTTTACCACTCTACTAATCTACTTGCACTGCCCCTCCATCAGACGTCCATCATCATGTGAGGAGTGGGAAAGGTGCCAAATGTCTTTGCTTTTGGCTTTAACTACTACACATGTGAAGGGACAGGTTCACTGCAGAAAGCAAAACAAGCAAAACAACAATTTTGCCTGTCTACAACATCAAACACATTTGAAGAGCCATTCTGCCGAGAATGTAAATTAGCTAATATTAGCCTGTTAGTTATTGTAGTAGCTAATCTAGTTTTCTATCTTTAACTTGGTATGAGCATGGATACAGCATTTTCAGTACTTAAACATGGTTTTAAAAGGCTGTAAATTTTATGTGTCATGACTTGAGAACAGAAAATAAATTAAGTAAATGTGGTTTAATAAGGAGTAAGTTAATAGATAAAAACACAGATTTACAGAGTATGGAAAGGCTAGAAAAGTCTGCAGTGATTCTACACAGTTTGCAATCTCTCAGTTCGTCCAAGCTCGTCCTCTGGAAGTATATTCCGTAAACAATAGAAAGAGTTGTTTAAAATAGTAAGTGAAGTAATTTTAAAATATATTTGTGTTTTATTTGATTCCTTGTATATCACTGAATATACGAGTATTTAACATGTTGGTAACACTTTCTATGAAGGACGTATTTATAATGCCCTATGAATGCATTAATAATGTTTTATAAGGTGTCTATAAAGTATTGTAATGCTCATTATTACCATCTATATGTATTCACAACTCGTCATAACAAACTTCATGATGCATTATGACAACTAATTATGAATTTTAATCTGAATAATGCATTATAAATATGTCAATATCTGCCTAGTCACTTGTCAGTTTTGATTAGTTATGATGCATCATAACTAATTTGGTTTGCTAAATGCGTATAGTGATGCATAATGAGTTTTGACTCCTACTATAGTCCTTTATATCTGTAGCTATAAGTATATGTAATAAAGTTATAATATTGTATACATCTCCCTACAGCACACAATTATAAACAGCTATGCAATATCATAAGTGCTATTTGTCAGCTCTAAGTAAAGTGACAAGAATATGATATACAGATATAACAGATATAAATTTACTATGAGCAATTAAAATGTGCAATAAACTAAGTACCAAGTCTGGTATCTTTACCACATATGCACAGTATTATGAATTACTAGGTTAATATCATAGGTGTTATTTGTCAGCTATAGGTAAAGTAGTACAAACTAGAAAATTCCCTCTGGGAAATTTTGAAGGGGCTACGGGAGCTAATGCCGGGGGTACCGTCTCTGTCAACATGGAAATTAGCACACTTTGCCTACATTTACCACAATTAGCTTATGGTTAGCACAGTTAACTTACAGTGAGCACAGTTAACCTGCAGTTAGCACACTTAACTCACATTTAGCAGAGTTAGCTTACAGTTAGCATAGTTAGCCTAAATTTAGCACAATTGGCCTACATTTAGTTCAGGTAACCCACATGTCGCACACTTGACCCACATGTAGCACAGTTAGCACACTTAACCCACATTTAGCACAATTGGCATATGGTTAGCACAGTTAGCTTACAGTTAGCCTGTGTGTGAGAGAGTAATGTTTGTAATGTAGAGTAGCATGTTTGTACATCCTACGACTCTTCCTGAGTGTATCTGTAACTGTAATAACATAAAGTTCTGTGTTTGTGTGTGCATGGGGAGGTTTGTGTGTTGGTGTGTGTTGTTGTAACATAAATGTATGGGACACAGGGATCAGCTGTATTAACAGCAGAGACAACTGATTAATGAATTGGTCCCAGCTGTGGCCCAGAGCTGCAGCTCAGGGGTTGCCGTGGCAACTCACAGTGGTCGTCAATGACGACGGAAGCGCAGAGCCGGGACACAGAAAAGAGCGAGATTTTCCTCTTTTTGCCGGTCTCACATTTGGACTTACTGTGACAAAACCGTAGCTCCTATCAGAAGACCTTCCTGAAGACTTTGATATGTTTTTTTGTCCTTGTAGAATAAATATTTTGGACACACTTGCGAGTTAAAGACAATGGTCCCTTCACCTTCTCTCAGAAAATCTTTGCATTGGAGTGAATGGACAGTAGACAGGTACTTTACCGCGAACAGAGGCTCGCAGTTTAAATTCTGTAAGTCTCACTGCTTTGCCAAGAACATTGTGAGAGACACAACAAGTTTGTCTACAACTGTGGAAAAAAATCATGTGTCTAGTGTGTAAATTGTGGCTGGGCCGAGCATGGAATGAGAAAAATTTCAGGCGATTTCACACACGTTCTCTCACTCTTAATACGAACATTCTACACTCTAAAACAAGTTTTTTCAAAAAAGATCATGGACATTGAACAGTGATTGATCAACAACGATAAGACCTATCAAAACGAGATGATAATACACCAATACACAAGGCTGGTGTCTACATTTTAAAGTTTAAATAAAATCTCTAGGTGAAAGTATGCCTGAGCAGTAGACCTTTGAAAGTCTGTCTTTTTCGGGTTCTTTTTTTCATCCGTCCCATTCATAATTAAGGGGAAATTTTTTGCAAAATTCGTATTTCGGATAGAAAAGTAATAGCACACCGATCCCGATCAAGCCGCACGTTGTCCCAGTGATTTCGAATGGTTTCAATCATTAAACGCAAGAATATGAAAACGATCTGACTTGTGAGTGAAAACTAGCTATGTCTTGAAACTTTCATCTACCTATCTTAAGCCACCTACGTGTAATCTGCGGTGCCTGCATGTAATGCGGTAACATAATGTCTCATTGGGCTGCTTTAAGCCTTCTGTATTTATTTAGAAAAAAACGTGATCTCTTTATTAGTTTTAAATCAAATCTTTCTGCATAAAAACCAACCCAGCTAGAGCACTAAAGATTTGCCTCCGTCTTGTAGTTGCTGTGAAAACATCCCGTGAATCACCTCACCAACCCAAAGGCACTTTTAAGAGCCATATCTCTATCTTTCTATCAATCTGTCTGTCTATCTGACCGTCTGTCTGTGTGTGTGTCTGTCTTTATATTTTTTCTTTATTACTGTCTTGTAGTGTGTCTCTCAGTGTGTCATAATGCTGGGAGGGTGCATGGCAGACCTTTAAAATGGATGTTTGGCGGCATCGTGGTAACCGTTCATATAAACTTTTAAAAAAATAACACCTGAAAGGTCACACATACTTGGCCACATCATACATTATATAAGAAAATACAATGTGCATGAGTGCTAAGTAGGTATATTTTGATTAGGGGGAAGTTGGGTGTTTTACAAATTTCAGTAATTATGTTGCTTGTAGACTACTGTTGGCCTGTTGGCCTATTTACTGTTATATGATTTCACTCCAGTTTTATGCCTGCATTACATCATTTGCAAGACTGGCATGCATATGAAAATTTTCCGAAGATAGATTTCAATGGCATTGTGAGTTTTGTTCCAATAATAACCACCACGACGTAGTATAGGACCATACCGTGCCACTTTTGTGGCCTGTTTCATGTGTTTCATGTGTGATGTGCTCACAGCATTGAAAATCATTCTGATTATGTGTGTTGGTTTCAATGAAAATAAAGTGAACTAAATTCCTTTTGTTGTTACTGTCCAGGCTCTCACTTCATTGTGCCTCATATTTGTTTATAATAATCTCATATCTATTTATAACAACACCTTATTTGTACTACTTTACCTAAAGCTGACAAACAACACCTATGATATTAACATAGTAATTTATAATATTGTGCATATGGGGTAAAGATGCCAGAATTGGTACTTAGTTCATTGCACCTTTTAATTACTCATAGTCAATTTATATCTGTTAATAATAGTGTCATATTCTTGTCACTTTACTTAGAGCTGACAAATAGCACTTATGATATTGCATAGCATATAATGCACTATTCAGATTAAAATTATAATCATTCATAATAAGTTGTCATAATGCATCATGACGTTTGTTATGACAAGTTGTGAATACGTATAGATGGTAATACTGAGCATTACAATGCTTTATAGACATCTTATAAAATATTATATTATATTATAAAATATTATTTGGCAATTTTCCCTTTATTAAGACTGGATTCTGCAGGTAAGATTGCAATAATGTGACTAGTCTTGGACTTGACTTGAACCTGTGACTTGATTTGGACATCCCTTGCCCAAAAAAATGTTTACTTAAGACTTATTTCAAACGAAAACTAAATACAGCTTTAAATAAATCAAGATGACACAAAATAATGCACTCCTTCGTAGATATTTTTTGATATTTTTGCATTTCTTTTGTTTGTTTGTTTTTTTCCGTTTGCAGACATATTCATTAATACACGATCCCTTGTGCCATGATCTGAGGCCGTTGTGCCATGATCTGAGGCAAAAACTCCTTTATAAGCCCAGTCCAACTGGAGGACTGACCAGCGGTCAGCTACTAACTAGCCTAGCCAGCAGCAGTAGGCAATAAAGATGATGGGACATGCACCTACACTTCAACCAAACATCTCTCCCTTCTGCCAATATCAGAATTAAGATAAAACCAGACACCAGCTACATAGCTTAGTCCACAGCAGGAGGTAATGAGAGGTGGTGGGACATGCGACTACACTGCTCCTTTCTGCTAGGATCAGAAATAGAACACTACTAAACACCAGCTAATTAGCCTAGCCACAGAAGTAAAACACTAGAAAACACCAGCTAACTAGCCTAGCCACCAGCAGTAAGTAAGAAATGATGGGAATTGCGACTATCCTTCAATCAACATCCCTTCCTTCTGCCAAGATCAGAAGTAACACACAAGAAATGTGAGCAAACAAGCCTAGCCAACGGCAGTAGGCAGTGTGCGGCACATCATTGGGGTTTTCAAGTGGGCACCTTCCTTTAATGATGTTTTGTTAAGTCAGGCCCACGACACCTCAAGAAGGCTTTACAGTGAGCTCTAGCGTCTCGGAGTCAACCCCCTCAATGTAACCACTAGGCCACCGTGTGACTTTCAACTGACAGATTAGATTAACCCTACTACAACTGCTACCTATCAACAGTACACAGCTAGCCTTACCTTTAGCATGCTCCCCAGCTAGTGTGTTTCGTCCTTAGCCACAGCCACTCACTTGATCGCTCCACTGCCAGGGACATATCGTTTAGAGCGACCCTCTCTTGGAGCAATGGTGGATTTTGCAACAAATCCACGGCAGCCAACCTCCACTGGGCACACCCGGGCGCTCCAGCCTCGCTGCTCAGCCTCGATGCCAACTTTGCGGATCTATCTTGCGCTCATTCGCCTCCTCAACTCTGTCTTCCCACAAGACAGTTAATTCCACAAAGTACACTTTCCTTTCTATCTCGGACCACAACAGCAAATCCGGTCTTTTGAGGGTCACGGCCAGCTGTTGTGGAATGCTTAACCTGCCATCTAAATCGGACCTCAGCTCCCAGGCTCCACCCACACTTAGCTGCCCCGCGCTGTGCCTGGTTCTTGCTGATCTGGCCCAATGGTCTGGCCTTATCTGCCTCCCGAACGAACATAATATGCCTATTCTCCTTTCTAGCAGATGAGGAATTTGCTTCAATCCGTTTTTCCTCAATTGCAGCTGCTAAGCATTTCAGAACATGGTTGTGACACCAGGTATATCCCTTGGGAGAGGCTAACCCTGCAACCTGTCAGAATATGGCTAAGCGTGTATACACTAGAACGAAGTGGGCAGGCAGCATCCTCCCCTAACCATTGGTTTAGGTTCTGAGGAGATGGCAGCAAATCATAAATAGCTCCTATCATAAATCTAATCCTTCTAGCCTCCATGCTCCACAGCTCTCTCCAAGACAACTTTCTTTTCTCTACACTCTCCCAGTTCACCCACTGTCCTTGCATAGCCTGCAACACTGCCTTAGGGCACCTCATTGCTTCCTCTTGCCTATGGATGCCTTGCTCCACAGAGGTTTCCCTGCAACCAATCCCAGGCCTCCACGCCCCTGATGCACATGACCTATGATATACCTAAGCCTGAGGGCAGCCTGTGCTTCCTGAACCGCATCTCTCGGATTTCACTTCCTCCTTCCTCACTTTTCCTCCCTGTTGTACAGCCCCCTCCCTGTTGGGGGCTGTATGCCTAACTACTGGATCTTTCGACTGAGTAAGAGTCATCTCCAGTCTAGCCTTAGCACACTTAAATTCCACTGTTAGACTAGTTACCGGGAGCTCCAGTATGCCTTTCCCATACAAGGCTGCAACGTTTAAGCAGCGTCAGACACTAAGCCATCTCCTAATTGATGAATTAATCATCCTTTCAAGCTTCTCAACCTTATATAAACAACGTTATAATCATTGTACAGTGGATTTCACTCGCAATGGCTCAACAAATTTACCTGGCTTAGGCACGGTGCGGATGGCATGACATGCTACGTCTGCCAAAAGCATTGTGCAGCCGCAGCGCAGCAACTTGCTGGTGGGTTTGTGAGGCAGCTGTCCACAAGCTACAGACTGGATTCCCTTAAACGCCACGAAATGAGAGACACTCATAAAGCGGCAGAGGAGAAAGAGAAACAACTTAGAGAAGGTAGTACTTTACAAAGCTATACTTAGTGGTTTACAAGACATGAAGGCTGCTTCAAAATAATATATGAATGTCTGAAGCAAAAATGGCCCCATCACACCAGCTATGAGTCCATTATTAATCTATTCAAGCGATTGGGCTGTGCTTATTTTGATGGTTTAAA
Organism: Mugil cephalus; assembly: GCF_022458985.1. NCBI lineage: Eukaryota > Metazoa > Chordata > Actinopteri > Mugiliformes > Mugilidae > Mugil > Mugil cephalus. The sequence continues at coordinate 118,649 of NC_061771.1, read as the reverse complement.
TGTAAGTCTGCAGCTAAACAATAATGATGGAGCTGAACATCTTCAAATTACTGTCAGTTAATCTAATCACTTTTCTGCCCCTAGGTCAGTGCCAACACCAAATACACAAGCAGCCACATAATCAATGAAATGGTGCAGATCATTGGTGACATTGTGGATGATCATCTATTGGCAGAACTGTCAAAATCCCCAGTGTGGGGATTAATGATTGATGCGAACACAGACATCTGTCACCCAACAACTGGGTATTACTGTGAGGTGAGACTACTCTTTATGAATAAAAAATCAAACTAAATAATAATAATAAAATATATATTAAAACTATTTAAATTATTTTGACCATAAATATTTATTTCTATAGTTTTTTGGGACCAGATGAACTGGGAAACACTACAGTGTAAACCAAAGCTGCAACTTTATATAACACTATACTGGGGGTATAGAGATGAAAAGAGGCTACGAATTTCATAGGGAGGAGGAAATGCTACCAGGTGGTAGTCAAATAAGGAAGCAACAGATGTGATGCGGAGGAGTCTGCCTGCTCTTGTTGCAGACCTCTCTCTCCAAGCCCAAACTGAACCAACAGCTCAGGGACTGTATTCCTTTGTAAAGCATGAGTTCTTTCCCCCTGCACTGTGCCTAATGCAAATTGTACATGAGAGGATCCACCCTCAGTTTCTGGTTTTTCAGAAGAGAAACATTTTCTTCTCCCAGGTGGAGCAAGAGGTAATGACATCAGCCCCACAGTACTTGTTTTCCTGTTAAATGAATGATATTCCAACTCAGCTATTACATTTGACTACAGGTCGCAGTGCTAAAAGCATCTCTGACACAGTTGAAAGAGATCAACACAGTCAAGGACCGCTGGCAGGCATGGCTTCAGTCAGATGCTGGTCTGACGCCTCTGCAGGATGAAATTCCTGCATTCTTCAGAGAAGATGTCTGGGAGAGGTTCAACAACACAAGTATTTTATATGACATAAAAATACATTTGAATACATAGATTCAAGAAGTCTTATTGACATATTTATATGGTGAAATGAAGACACTCTCAGACTCGTTTCCTAGACTGAATGACCCTGACCTGGTATCTGAGTGGGCCTCCTACAGACTGAGAGTGAGAAATCCTGATCTGAACGTATAATCAACCAATAAATCACAACTCACCCAATATATATGAAAAATTGCCTTTTTCTTTAAAAATGTTTAATTTGAATGGAATTTTCACATGATTATCTGAATAAATAAATATTAAGTGTTTGTGTCTTTGTTCTCACTTGTGCTGTACTTCAGAAAAAGTCATTGGAGGAGATGCTTTTATGGCTTGTTTCTCCTGAACCCTCTCTACTATATCCTGCTCTGAGCATTGTAGCTGCAATAGCCCTGACAGCACCTTTCCAGACAGCAGATGTTGAGAGGCTATTTTCTGCACTCAAGATTGTAAGATATGGGGAGGAACCTGATAGCTGAAGGCTCTACCTCCCATTCTACTTTTAGAAACTCTAGGAACCACAAGTAGACCTGCACTTTGAGATCATAGTGATCTGTTGGGACAGTATGGTACTATGAGGTCTTTCATATATGATGGAGCTAGGCCTTTCAGGGCCTTGTATGTAAGGAGGAGGATAAATTCAATTCTAGATTTTAAAGGAAGCCAATGAAGAGAAGCTAAAACTGGAGGAATATGATCTCTCTTGCTAATTCCTGTCAGTGCTCTTGCTGCAGTGTTTTGAATCAATTGGAGGCTTTTTAAAGAGCTACTTGGACAGCCAGACAGTAACGAGTTACAATAATCCAGCATGGAAGACACAAATGCATGAACTAGTTTTTCCGCATCACTCTGAGAAAGGATGTTCCTAATTTTGATGATGTTACGAAGGTGAAAGAAAGCAGTCCTGGTCTCCTGCTTTATGTGAGAATTAAAGGACATATCCTGGTCAAATATAACACCAAGGTTTTTCCCAGTAGTACTGGAGGCCAAGGTAATGCCATCCAACAAAAGCAGGTGATTAGATAATGAATCTCTGACATGTTTAGAGCCAAATACAATAACTTCTGTTTTGTCTGAGTTTAAAAGTAGAAACAGTTACAGGTCATCCAAGCCTTTATGTCTTTAAGGCATGCTTGTAAAAAAAACAGATGATTAGCTTCATCTGGTTTCATGGATCAATATAGCTGGATATTATCTGCATAGCAATGGAAGTGTATGCCGTGCTTTCTAATGATATTGCCTAAGGGAAGCATGTATAATGTGAATAATATTGGTCCTAGCACAGAACCCTGAGGAACTCCATAGCTTACTTTGGTATATATAGAAGAAATGTTGTTTACATGGACAAACTGGAATCTGTCTGACAGATATGATTCAAGCCAGTCTAATGCAGTCCCCGCAATCTTGATCACACTTTCAAGTCTCTTTAGTAGAACACTGTGATCAATAGTGTCAAATGCAGCACTGAGATCTGGCAGGACAAGTATAGAGACAAGTCCATCGTCTGAAGCCATGAGGAGATCGTTGGTAACTTTAACCAGAGTCGTTTCTGTATTATGATGAGCTCTAAAACCTGACCGAAACTCTTCAAACAAACCATTCCTTTTTAAATGATCAACCAACTGATTGACAACAACCCTTTCTAAAACTTTAGAGATAAAAGGAAGGTTGGAAATTGGCCTATAATTGGCTAAAACATCTGGGTCAAGAGTGGGCTTTTTAAGTAACGGTTAATAATTAAAAGTAATGGCAGTTTTAAACGACTGGGGCACATATCCTGTTAATAAAGACAAGTTTATCTGATTTAATATGGAGGTATTAATTCATGGAAAAACCTCCTTGAGCAACTTAGTCGGGATGGGGTCTAGAAGACAAGTTGATGGTTTAGATGTTGTAATAACTGAAGTGAGCTCAGGAAGATCAATTAGAAGGAAAGAATCCAAATATTGACTCGGTCCTACAGAGATTTCTAATGGCACTGTACTTACATCTTTGACAGAGGGAAGGGTGCTATGAATTTTATCTCTAATGCCAACAATTTTATCAGTAAAGAAACTCATGAAGTTGTTACTGCTGAGGGCTGAAGGAATAGATGACTCAACAGAGCTGACTCTTTGTCAGCCGGCTACAGTGCTGAAAAGAAATCTGGGGTTGTTCTTGTTTTCTTCTATTAATGAAGAATAAAATGCTGTTCTAATCTTACGGAGAGTTTTTTTTATAAGTTGCTGAACTATCTTTCCAGGCTATGTGAGCTTCTCCAGAACTAGTGGAATGCCAAATTCTTTCCAGCTCTCGAACTGCCTACTTTCCCATTTTACATGCAGCGCAAGAAAATCGAATAACTGTTCTCCTCTTCCACACTTGGTGACGATGCGTGTCTTTTCTGCAGGATACTACCACGTTAATACGGTCCGATTTCCGGTTGACCTATTACCTGATACATTAAACAAGAGTCGTTCATGTGGCAGACCGGCATCTCAAACAACAACCAGACGGATAATAGTACATTTTTTAATCTCGTACGTAATGTTCACACTACTTCTGGTGCAGGTAAGATCTGCGCTATCCCTCAGACAGTTCTTCTAGCGGCTCCGGGGTCACACGCCAACGCAGTGGTTGTGGAGCATGCACACACGCATTATCAGCTTGAAAAATCCGATTCTAATCGCATTATCTGAGTGTCTCAATCGAATAATGAGAACACTTGTTTACATGCACTTAAGTTCTCCTGTTATAGTCCGATTACGGCAATAATTTGTTTTTTTCAAGTGCATGTAAACGCACTGAGAGAGAAACTCGAGGTTCACTGAGTAAAATCTGGTCCTGACCAGTTTAGGTTCATAGAGTCTATTACTATGGTAACTGACCAAGAGCTTAAGTAACCTCTTTCTGTGGAACAGGATAGAGTTATCTGGCTTTCTCTGGTTTGAGTTACCTCCCTTTGTGAAACAGAAAACTCAGAGTTTTCCTCATGTCAGGGTTAATAAACTCAGAGTTTTCACTAAACCTGCTTTGTACAACGGGTCCATGGAGGGTGCCACCTGGTCGTGGGGGAGGGAGGGGTAAACGAGAGAGGTGGATCATACCACTGCAACGCAAGAGGGAGGACAGGGGTGCTGCACTTCCTTTTCGAAATATTACGTTTAAACCACTTACTTTCTACTATTGCGCTATTGGGTGTCATTTTATCATAGACGAGCGTTTTAGAAAAAAACCTTTTCAACTTTTATTTTTAGGGGTGTTGTGACCACTTAGCGAGTCAGTCAGTCAAAAGAACTGCGGTTCCCATCAATAACATACTGAGGTCTGATAGTCCTCTATCTCAGCGGGAAACCACACACATCACAGGTTTCCAGATACCATACCTGTGGAGCAGATAGGACAGTCGCATCACTGTCCTCTGCTGCTCTGTCACTTCCATCCTGCAGGTTGGTGTGTTTCTCTCTTTGGCTGGAGCTTCCCTCCGCATCCTCTCCTGTGCTCTGCATCAGGTCTGACGAGAGCAACAAGTACACTGACGTTATATTAACATATTTCACACGAAGTAGTTTTCTTTCAACAAATTAACTTTCACGAAAATACACCGTACTTCTATTACTGCATTTTTATTTAGTTAGTCTTTGTTTGTTATATGCGGATGTCACAAACTCATCAAAGTCAGAATCAAAAACACGTAGCTTGCTTAGTGCTTAATAGAGCGCAGACGGAGGAAGTTAAAATCAGTCACAACAGAGGAAGATAACTTTTGATTTATTATCAATCACAGAAAAAGTACAATATTTCTAAATATAAAATAACAACAATATCCTTTTATTTGTACCTCATACTTACCACCTTTACACGATTGCCGATAAACCAGCTAACCGACGTTTCTAGGCAACAGTAAACTTCTGCTGGAGGAGTCTGCGCAGTGCTCGGAATCTCAGACCGGATGTGGTTAATCGACCGACATTTTTAGTCATTATCTATTCAAAATAAAAGTCGTGTTTTGTGTTTTGAATCACCTATAACCGACCGATAAGGCAATAATATCAATAGTATATATAACTTTACAACGTAAAGGGGCGGATACTTTTATAACAGCTACAATCCTTAGTTCCTTCACACAAATCCTATAAAAACATAATACGTCAATAGGATAAGCGTAGCACCACCATAATATTGCATTCGTAAACATCATCAGGTGAAAATAATGACGATATATTATAATTACAATATAATGTAACAGTAATATAATATTTATACTATATATATAATCCCAGCCCAGTTGTCCAGTTTAGGTTAAATTTATCACCACCATAATATTACATTAGTAAACATAATCAGGTGATATGTACTGAAACGCTGGTAGAAGCAATTGTGACAACACTTTTTTTTACTTCTAATAATTCTGAATAACCTGACCTTGAAAAGCATTTTCTTTTAAAATGTCATGGATACTTCCTCCGCCACTACAAATACCTGTAAATGTAGATGGGCCTCAATAGAATACCTGTTTCAATCTAAAAGCAACAAGCAATATTTACATCTGCAATTCAGAATACAGAAACTGAAGAAAAAAAAAAATGTCTTTAGCTAATAGATTTATTTATTTTGCTCTATAAATAAGGCAGTTAGACGATCAATCAATAGATATCAATTATTAATTCACAGATAGAAATCTTATCATGATCTTCATATCTCATCCCTCAAAAATAGACATAATCTGAAACCACAACCCACTTCATGTGGTCATTCAACAATACATAACACAAAAGAGCCTAGGCATTAAGGAAAAAGGTGATCATAAAGAGCAAAAATAATTTTGTGTTGCAGTTAAGTATGCAATGAGAAGAAACAAAAACAGCATATCCTGTATGCAACATCAGCTGTAAATATCACCTCACTATGCTTTATTAGTACAGGACACGTACCTTTAGGCAGATTCAGTACTGCAGGCTTAACCGAGGTTTTTGTTTAAGATTTGAAATATGGGTACAAATATGAGTCCTGTAGATAAGGCTTTACATTTTTTGGCAATATTTAAGGCAAGTACCTTAACTTCAGTCAAGTGTTGTTTCTCTACACTGAAGTGTTACTGGTTATTTTTAAATCACTGTTACATATCAGAGAATGTCATTTACATTACTTCCAACATCATCATCATAATCACTAATACCTTCAAGTGTAAGTGATCCACAAATAAATACCCCTATTTGTACTTGCTTAGCACATTGACCAAGACAAAGATATGAAAAAGAAAACAGTTTACTAGTTTAGTGCAATCATTTGCATAGCCAGATGAAAATGTAAGTGGGTCAAAGCTGTTAGATTAGAATCAATTAGAACCAAATATATCCACACATGCATTCAAATAGAGCCCTTGAACTTCTTATCATACATACACTTTTATATCAATACAAGATCATTGTAAAGCCTATATTGCTTTTCTATCATTTTATAAAACAGTTTGTCATTGATTTTACATAGTGACTGACACTTTTCCTACATTGTGTTTGCTTGCTTTTGAGCATGACCATAAGACATTGGCCAGTGGCATAAAAAGAGGATTTTGGCAATTCAATGTGCGATCATGATAACACCCTTTAAAAATTTCTGCAATAGACATGAATAGACTGAATGAATAGACATCAAGTATCTGCACTATTTTACCTGATTCAAGATTAAAAAAGACCCTCTAATTTCAACACAAAATAGATCAACTTGCTGCAGCTCTAAAGTAGGGGCCTGCCATGTTCCATCTCATCATTTGCAGAATGTAAGGTATCTAATGAATGCTTCCACATTGACAAATTCATAGGACATAATATGTATACACCAATAGATCCCCATTTATTATATTAACCCAACCCCAGCTATGAGCCAAACATGACTCCATTCATATTTCAGCTCCCATTCAATAGGTTATTGTTAACCCTTCAAAGACAATTCTTCTTTCCCTCTGGCATAAGAAATACCGCAGAACTTAGTAGCAAACAATGGTCTTTAGTGTTAGCCTGGTCAACTACTTTGTTCGTGTAAAATCCTTGTGCTCTCTTTAATGTTAAGTAAAAAGGGTCCTTCCTATGGGAATGTGTTACAGTAGCGCCAGACATACTGACTTTGTCTCCAGTTCCTATTTTGAGACTTTGAGAACAAGATTTAGGAAACACTGTAAACAATATTCTTGGCTAGCTGGTGTTCTTCGTCTCTGGTTGGGACAGCTCTGGGTCCACGCAGCAGCCAACTAGGGGTCCACCAGCTGTGCGTAGATCCATGGCAGAGTGCATAATAGTCAGCCAAATATCGTCCATGTTTGGCATTACAAGGATTTTCTAAAAGAGTGCAGAAAAAACAGAAAGACAGTAAGTGGTGTATCAGATATTTAGTAGTCTTGACACGTTTTGGCACCTACTGTACAGTTAACCATATGAACATGATAGGCAGTGTGCAAATATCACTTACAGGATTAGGATTGTATTGCACAGATCCTAGATGTGTTTTGGGTAAATTGGTCAATTAACAACAAATATTTTTTTGATGAATGTTTTGGTGTGCTACATACCAGTGTGAACATCGTCATTGAATTACACAATGTCAATATTAACAATACCTGGAATTCCTGGTCCAGTTTTTTCTCTATCCAGTCTGTAACATGAGCCAGAGTGACTTCTCTTTCTCCCAGTTTAGGTCGAGCCTTCAGTTCTAGGCGAGGTGGAGTCCTAAAACCATACCTACAAAAAAATCATTCATTTATCAGATGAAGATCTTGGATCACCACGCAGTGCATTGAAAATTGTGTGCAACATTTCTTTCTTTCAATAAAACATGGGGCCGGTACAGTGGATAGGTGGTTAGCACTGACACCCCACAGCAAATAGGTTCCAGGTTGGAATCCAGGCCGACTGGAGCCTTTCTGTGTGGAGTTTGCATGTGCCTTTGCATACAAGAGGAAACTGAACTAATTAAGAGTAATCTTAAATACTTTTGTTTACACCAGATTTGCATTTTGATGACTGTGAGAAAGTGCCATCACAAATAAACAGACAGAAGAAAAAAAAATGGTTAACATACCATATCCTGTCAGTTGGAGGAGGGGGTATGTTGACAGACAGCGTTCCTTGGAGCTGCTGCAACTCCACTGTGAGCAGAAGCGGTGTATTGGACACTTCCTCCATCTTCTTTTTGATGAACTCCGTCTCTGTGGCCTTCTGGAAGTATTTGGACTTCGTAATCTTGTCCACAAAGCGCATGATCTTGCTCGGTTTATGTCCTCCGACTAAACTGTGGGAGAATGAGATAAAACAAACATGTGTTAACCCTATAGAAGTCAGGCAGTGAATGTTGTTTCTCAGTTTGTAATAGTTCTCAGTCACTACTTCAGTTGCGATGAGGCCTTTGTAACAGAAGGTCTGTCTCATAAAATAAAGCCTTTGTCTCATTTACAGTGATAAATACATATATAAAAAAACATTTATTTTTTAAAATAAAGTTTAGTTTGATGGGGAAATGAGGCACTCAAATTGGAGTAGTGAAAGACACGATGAATGAAAAACAGTGAAATACTGCTTTCATTCATGACCACCATATTCATAACAACAGCAAATCAAAATTCTAAACATATATAGCTGCAATAGGATGAATAATATTTATGCACATCACACTCTTCATTTCGGTTTCAGTCATCTGAGTTCAGTTAGTTTCTTGTCCCCAAACCACCGGCTTCCCCATTTCTTCCACTTGTAGTCAATAACAACAATGTGCCTTTCCATTTCATCTTGAAAGGGAAGGGAACAACACAGCCTCCTGCTGTCTCCCAGACCATAATCTTCAAGAAAGTTGGGTCTGCAATAAACAGAACGAGCATTTCCAAGGCATATTTCTCCAATAATACCCCAGCCCAAATCCAGTCTCAGAAAAAAAGCATTGACCAGCTCTTGCACTTTATGAATTCTTAAAAAGTCTGTCTCTAGCAAAAGTAGGATTTGAGCATATGCCTCAAGTTCAAGAATGTGATGTACCAATGACTTCAGTTGAGGATGACACTTTTGGAGTAGGTATTTCATACCTGTAAGTGGAAATTTGATCATACTCGATCAGTGGTGGTAAGGTAAGGTTGGATCCTCCACTCATTGATTCAGTTTGAAAGACTTTTGCCTTTCTGCCAGGAAAATAGATGACTCCCACACAGGTTCTTAGTGAGTAAGGAGAAGAGTGAAACAATTCAAAGAATTCTGGTCATGCCACTGAACGGCTGCTCTGTTCTTTTTTTTTTTTTTTTGCAAGTTTGTCACACTTAAATGTTTCAAATCATCAAACAAATATTAAATATTAGACAATTATAACACAAGTAAACACAAAATGCAATTTTTAAATGAAGCAAACAAGAACAAGAAACAAAATTCAAATCTAGATTGGCCCTGTGTGGATGTGGATGTGTGTGTATAAGGCCTGGGTGGAAATCTTAAGTTAAAAATTACCTGCCTAACAAAGTGAAGCAGACCAAAACATTCTCATCAATTATACACATTAACAGCAAAAGTCTATATGAAAACTTTATATATATCAAGCAATATTTGGATCAATTCACACCATCAATCAACATTGTTACTATATCTGAAACAAGGATTAACGCAGAAAAGGGGAGGAGGGGGCTTTGATCTTTACGGTTACGAGTTTGTGCACATGTAAAAAATAAAAAAAAATAAAAATAAAAATGGAGGTTTCAATATACGTGGACAAAAATACAATTGACAGCATGCTTAAGCTGAGCTACACAAAGAAAAGCATGGACACCAGCTTCAAATACTGAACTGTTCAAGGAGTGGATGGAGGAAGTATTTGTAAACAAGAGTCAATTTTCATCATGGAGACTTCAGTATCACCAGACCCAGCTGGATAACTTCCCCCACTGTTACTCTAGTTGACAATATATTCACAAATGACATTGTAAGCAATACAAGAAGCGGACTACTCATCAGTGGCCATCTTCCAGTTTTCACAGTATATGACAATGACCACAAGACAAATCTACCTGACAGAAACCTACTTATAAAAGATTGAGATCAGAAGCATCAATAACAGCATCCAAAAGGGATGAAAAAAATGGCACAAACTTGGGATAATGTATATAATAGCAATACCATATTACCCTTTCACATTGAATATCTATCAGAGCTGCGTGCCTATTTTGTCCTCCCTCGCATACATCATTGCGTTGACAACATCATTATTACATATTTAAATACAGTAGGCTACACTACAGGTAATTAATGGACAGCATAGTGTATTTTTTTAACGCTTTCAGTTTGTTGATGACCTGAAGAATGGACCAGTCAAACCCCTGCTCTTTCAAAAATCTGCTGATATTTGAATAAATCAATGTGTCCTGCACAGTGTCCGATATCTCCTCTTCTTCTCCTCAGATGCAGAGTAGCTCGCAGATCTCACAGTGATGTAGTATCCCAAAGTGTGTGTTATTGTTACACAAGCTGTATATAAACACAATCGCATATGCATTCCCTGATCGGTGCAATTTCCCAAACATGAGTAGGGCTAATTCACCTATGCGCTTCCATTAACGGTTGTGTGACACATTTGATTTGCTTGATTGAAAAAAAAAAATTAACAAAAATCTATGCCCTTCAGAGATCGGTCTTCTGCAATACACTTTTTAGTAAATACACTGTACAGAGAATTTATCTGAAATAAAACCAAGGAGACAGAAAATAAATATAAAAAAATATAAAAACTAATTATCTAATATTATAAGCCAAGAAAATTATATTACAACAGCATATTAGATGACAACAAGAATAAGATTAAAGGTACACTACCATCAAAGGTTTTAGAACATCCCAAGTTTTCCAGTTATTTATTGCAATTCAAGTCGTTCAAGTCCAATGAATACCTTGAAATAGTACAAGGTAAGTGGTGAACTGCCAGAAGTTTAAAACAATAAATAAATAAAAAAAAGAGGTAAGGTTCCCCAAAAATTGAGCATGGTCTTAGTTCTGGCAAGTCAAGTCAAGCCTAAATTAATGGTAACAGCAGCAGCTGCTTCCGTCAGCTGATGACTCAGTTGAACTCCTCACAGCCTCCTTGACCTCTTGGACAGTTGCTTTAGTCTGATGTATGTTTGATAGATGTGTGTTTATCTAGTTTCCCTGCTGTTCTCTTCTCTCTGTTCTCAGTTGTACCCAGCTGGCCTTAGACAGATGGGTCCCTCCATATGAGCGGGGTTCTGCTTAAGGTTTCGCCCGTTAAAAGGGAGTTTTTCCTGTGGCCACCATCGCCTGCAGGCTTGCTCTGGAGGCTTCTGGTCAGTTTTTGTAAAGCATCTCATATCAATTTATATTATTGAAACTATATAAATACAATGAAATCTCTGCTTCTGTCAGGTTGTTCTTTGCTGCTGTGGACTCTGCTGTAAGCTTTCATGATGGCTTGTGAAGGGCAGAAAGGTGTGGTCTTCTGCTTCTGGCTTCTAAAGCCCCTTTCATATTGAGCAAAAAATATCAACCCAGGTTTTCCGCTCGATGTGAAAAAGTCAGCAATCCGGCAATCGGTTATGGCTTGACGGCCGCTTTGATGAGAACAGGAATGCCACGTTGACCAGTGGTTTTCGCTTTTATATTAATGTATCTGCCTGTTACATTCTGATTTTGTCACCCAACAGCCTGATTGTATCACTGTAGAAGCTTCAGCTCAAAACCAAGTTTTGGTCTACTACCATAAAGATCGATCTCTGTAAGGCAGAAAGTTTTGTTCATTTTTTTCAATCAAGCGGTAGCGTAAAGCGGTAATGCAAGTGTGTGGAGAGCAGGGTCCCTGAAGGTTCTGTCAGTTTGTTCTTTGCTCCTGCAGAGCCCACTTTAGCCTTTCATGATGGCTCATGATGGCTGCAGGAAGGTGGATTTCCTGCCTCTAACGCAAGCATGGAGAGCAGGGTCCCTGAACAGAACCTCTTCTTGGATTTCCACACAAGTGCATAGAAGAGCAAGGGGTCCCAGAAGTCCCAGCGAGTATCAATTGAACAGTATCGTACTGCAGAAAGTACTGTGTTGCTACAAAAATGTCAAAAAGGCAATTAACGGGGTGGTGTTTAGCTCAATGAGTAGAGCACCCACCCCATGTGTTGAGGCTACAGTCCTCTGCAGGTGGTCCCGGTTTGAATCCTGAACCGGGCGACCTGAACCACACACACACATGTATACATATATGTATACATATATATATATACACACACACATATATATATGTACACACACACACAGCCACACACAGGTGCGTGCATTACTCTGTCACACACAGATTAACTGTGCTAACCGTAAGCTAACTCTGCTTACCGTATGCTAAATGTGGGTTAACTGCACTGAACTAAACTAAGCACTAGACTAACAGTGCTAAATTTAGGCCAACTGTGCTAAATGTGGTTTAAGTGCGCTAACTGTGCTAAATGTGCGTTAACTGTGTTAAATGTGGGTTAACTGCGCTAACTGTTCTAAATGTAGGCTAAGTGTGCTAACTCCCATGTTAACAGAGACGGTACCCCCGTGAGTAGCCCCCCATGGCCCTTTCAAAATTTTCCAGAGGGAATTTTCTAGTTAGGGCCACAGGGCCACGGGGCCACAGTTATATATCCAAACGTGCTTGATTGGTATTGGTGTGCTATTGCTTTTCTCTATGAAATACGAATTTTTCGCAAAGAAAGTCGTAAAAAAATTGCAACAAAATTCTATTGAAATGAATGGGATGGGTGAAAAAAAAAGTGAAACGTCTATTGCTCAGGCATACTTTCACCAAGAGACTTCATTTGAACTTTAAACTGTACACACAAGCCTTGTGTATTGGTGTATTAATCCTCGTTTTGATAGGTCTTACAGCTTTTGATCAGTCACTGTTTAATGATCATGATCATTTTGGGGGAAATTTCAAGATGAATGTTCGTGCTAAAGTACGTGACATCATCACATAGAGTGGAGGAAGGTGTCTGAAACTGTAACTTTTATTTTTCCACGCTTGTCCTGGCCACAATTAGACACATGATTTTTCCTACAGTTGTAGACAAACTTGGTCCGTCTCTCACACTGTGGAGACATTTAAACTGAGTCTCTGAGTGAGGCCATGTCTCTCTCTGCTCTCCATTGACTGTAATGCAAAGATTTCCTGAGAGAAGCAGAAGGGACCGTTTATGTTACAACAACACACACCTCTCCACCCACACAAGTAACTTTGTAATTACAGATATACACACAGGCGCGTGCAAGCGCGCCACACACAAACACACAGGTACCTTTATGTTATTACAGTTACAAATACACACAGGAAGAGTAGTAGGATATAGAAAGATACGCGCATTAATCTCTCACACACAGGTAACTTTGTGATTACAGATACAACACCTAGCCTCATAGTGCGCTGACAATAATCTGCTCCTTAAAACCAGCAAAACCAAGGAGTTCATTGTGGACTTCAGGAAGGAGACAAGCATGCATGACCACATCTCAATCAATGAGATGGCCGCCGAGCATGTCTTCAGCTTCAAGTTCCTGGGGACCCACAACTCAGAGGACCTGACTTGGACTGCCAACACCTCCAGAGTGGTAAAGGAGGCTCACCAGTACCACTTCTTCCTGAGGACACTGAAGAAGAACCATCAGTCTTCATCCATCCTGGAGAACTTTTACCACTGCATGATCGAGAACATCCTAACCAACTGTGTTACAGTCTGGTATGGGAGCTGCTCTGTTGCAGAGCACAAGGGACTGCAACAAGTAGGCTTACCACTGACTACCAGAAGCGTTGTCTGAAACGAGCTCACAGCATTCTGAAGGAATAATGCACAAATCCATCTGTATAATATGTTCATAGTAGCTCAATCAATCATTGTGTATATTTTGCTCACTCAACTGTAGATGTGTCAATGGGATCTCTCCCAAAACAATCACAGTGTCATGTTGTGTTCCAAGGATGAGGCTGTGTTGTTAGCAAGTAACTTATTTTTAATGACTCAGGTTATTAACAGCATACATGTGTCTTAATGCAGTCTTTCTCTAATCCATTATATGGTACGGTAAGTTGACTAAAAACCAGTATTGCCGCCTAGCAATAGGTCAAATAGGTCAATAGGTCAAACATGTAATAACATGCAATCATAACATCTCCCTTTTTACATAACCCTACTACACATGTGCAGTATAAACAGTATCAGATTGCATAACCCAAATCTAAGCCAACACTAGACCAGTTAGAATACATTCACAACATCAACCAATATACATTCTGTTTAACATGTATATTGAATTTCATTTGCTTATAAGTTCAGTCTATCAGGCTTTCTGATTTCTCTTGTGGACCTTCTTAACTCAGGTTCACTTGGATTAGGTGTGTGAGAGTCAGTTTTACAGTCTATAGCAGGTGAGGGAATTACCTCAGATTCAACACAGGTTAAACTGAGATCACCAACAGTCCCTTGAGGAGTTTTTAACAGACTGCAATGATTGCATCTGAGGATTTTTCCATCATCAGTTGTATGTATTAAACATCAACAGTGTATGATCGTGGAGCAACTTCTTGCAAAACAGTCGCTTTTGTACTCCATCAATCAGCATCCTCAATCCTGACTGTGTTGTTGGTAGTGAAAAAAGAAGCTTGGTTGTTCTGTCATAGAATGACTTTTTCATCATTTTCTGCTGTTGTAGCTTATGTTCAATCTTTGAGGGATTCTTTTGCTTTTATTTGTCGTTTGGATGACTCGGCAAGGTTGTTCAGAGCTTTCTCTTCATCAACAGTTCAGCTGGTGATAGACCGCACTGAAGAGGTGATGCTCTTCAAACATGTAACAAGCATGCATGACCACATCTCAATCAATGAACATGTAAGTCTTTCAGTGGAGAAGGAACTCTGCGTGCTGCATGCACAACTGGTTGGGCACCTTCTTTGGTGCTGTATTTTATATGTGAAGGGCAAAATACCAAAACCCTTGAAAACATCTGAAAAGTTCTGAACTATTGTGTGCATAGACTCATTTACTGGGTTTATGCTTGGGATGGTGCGACACACTCTTTTCACAAGCCCCAGTTCTTCGCAGGCTGTCACCCAGAAGTGATTCCCATCTCTCATTCACAACAAAGAAGAATAGGTGGTGCACTTTTCCTTTTACTGTGACACTCAACCTGGATGTGCCCAAACATTTAATTGGCAGCCCATTGTAGTCTTTCAGTCCAGATTCTTTCCTTTTTATTTGTGGCTTATTTTCATTGCATTTACATCACATATGCTTAAGAGATTTGCTTTCGCACCAGTGTCCAGTCTCATGGTGACTTCAGTCCCATTTATCATTAGAGGAGCTATCCATTTATCTTCTCCAGTGACATCATTTACATTGTCCGGATTATTTATTTGTTCAATTTCACAGTTCACCATACCAACAAAGAACGTGTCACTGACATCAGGCTCCTCCACTTTTTCCAAGTTTACAGAAAGTTTACAAATCCATGTCATCCATTACAGTTTTACTCATGGTACCATGTCATGTTTGTGTTCCAAGGATAAAACGGTGTTGTCTGCAAGTAACTTATTTTTAATGACTCACGTTATCAAAAGTAGTGTTGGGTTGTTCACGAATGATTCGTTCGAAAGAACGAATCTTTTGAGTGAACGAACTCTATCGAATCACTTTATGAACTGATTAGTTCTTTTCTCAGTTCAGTTCACAGAGCTCAGCCGCGAGCGCATGGCCCACGTGTGCATTCTCTGACTCGTGACTCTTCGTGAAACTTTGGCCAGTGCCGCAGTTTGCCGGCAGATAGCGCAGGGGAGGGTGCATGTGTGTGGTGTGAAGGGTTAGTTTTTTGTTTAGAGAGTTATTTAGATATTTGTTTTTATATTTTTAATATTGTTTTTATATTTTCTTTTTTATTGCATATTTAAGACTATTTAAGTTTATGTTGTTCTTCTTTGCATTTTTAATGCAGGTTCCATATCTTTATTTTTTATGGCATTTTCTTGTAATTGATATATTCGTTTTCTTGCACTAAACTGAACGAGGCCTATTTTTATTTTTGATTGAAATGTGTTAATATTTTTAAATATACAATAGTGTTTGTTTGTCATTTTGCATTATATCTATTTTCCACTTTCATAATTTTTTTTTATTAATTTCAGTGGAATAAAGCATAGACAGTCACAAAGGCTATACTTTGTTTATTTGAAAGGCTGTAAATGCATCTCTTAGTGTTGGGTCTTAAGCCTATCCTGTGGCAGATAGAAAGGTCAGCATTTCAGAGTCTATAGCTCTATATTTTGAGAACAGCTGCTGGAAACAGTGACAGAATCCTGACACCACAACCAATTGATGTAGACTGCCAAGCTGCTCTTTGTTTGCCAGTTAGTGTAGCTGACCGATCTGCTCTGTGTAGCGTTAACCCCTCTAGTAGGAAAGCAGAGTCAGTAATACTTTGATTCAGCCAGGTCTCCCTGAAAGCGGTCACACAAAAGTCTCTCACATTCCGATAGGAAGCCCTCCAAAGTCAGATGTAGTTGACAGCAGAAGTGTGGGTATAACTGGTTTGTGAGGATAAGTGGCTAGTCGGTCTATGTTAATACTGTACAGTTTCTTTTTTTTAATGTCCAGCAGAAATTGACGTTTGTACTGCTGGGTACCAAGTTGCTGTTTTGCACTACATAAAGTAAATGTCTTCAGCTGCCCTCTGCTGACATTTTATGGACACATATTTATACAGTACTGTATTGAACTGCTTTTGAACATCTTTAGTCTCATCCTTACCCTTCTGCTCCAGCCATATCATTCGAGAGGTCAGAGGAGTCTTCCTCATCTGATGAACCTGCGCTGGATGACTCTTCATCACTATCAGCCAGGCAGTAAGTGCGTGGCCTGTATCTGAAAACATATGAAAAAAATGGATTAGAGAGAGCACAGACATAAACATAGGAGTAAGCATGGACAAGCACATGTATGTGGTTTTACAGTGTTTCAACATGGTTACTGTGTGCATTACCAATCTCTTGAATTTGGATAGTCCTATCACTAACACTGATCTCCATCTCATAAGGAGGATGACAGAACATCATTAGTTTGACAACATATGTGCTACGAAGTACTAGTAACTAAGTGTATTGCGTCACTTGTCACCGTTTTTTGTGGCGCTGCAGTGTTTTAGTTTCTTCAAAGGGGACATGAAAAAAATTAAACACACACCAACATAGTTAAAGTGTACATATTTAAACACAATGCAGGAATAAATCATCATAAAAGGACGTTTTAAAGAAAATCAGATTTGAAATACATTTCTGATACATTTCTGCCTTAATTCTTTGTCAACAAGGTGTTGAAAGAGATTTTGATTCACATTGACATGATAGCATGATGCAGTTGATGCAGATTTGTTGGCTGCACATCTAGGACCCGTATCTACTATTCCACCACATCCCAAAGGTGCTTTATTGGATTGAGATCTGGTGACTGTGGAGGCCATTGGAGTACTGTCCACTCACTGTCATGGTCTAAAATGATGATATGAGCTTTGTGACATGGTGTGACTGTCAGAAGATGGATACACTGTGGTCATAAAAGGATGGACATGGTCAGCAACAATACTCAGGTATGCTTTAGCATTTACGTATTGCTCAATTTGTACTAAGGGGGCCAAAGTGTGCCAAGAAAATATCCTCCCGCATAATTACACCACCACCCGCAGCCTGAACCGTCGACACAAAGCAGGATGGACCCATGCTTTCATGTTTCATGCCAAATTCTGACCCTGCCATCTGAATGTCGCAGCTGAAATGGAGACTCGTCAGACCAGGTAATGCTTTTCCAATCTTCTATTGTCCAATTTTGGTGAGCCTGTGGGAACCGTAGTCTCAGTTCCCTGTTCTAATTTGACAGAAGTGGCACTCGGTGTGGTTTTCTGCTGCTGGAACCCATCTTCTTCAAGGTTCGACATGTTGTGCGTTCAGAGATGGTATCCTGCATTTATTGGTTGGAATAAGTGGTTATTGGAGCCCCGTGGCACTATTGTTATACCGCATGTTTCTTATTTTTCCTCTTCCTTTTTTTTTTTCGTCGCTTATATATCAAAACGTGTGGTTTGATCAGGAACGGTGTGTATTACTTTTCTCTATGAAATACAATTTTTTTTCTTGATGTAAGAGAAAAACTGTGAAAATTTTCTCATTGAAATAAATGGGATGGGCTTGTTCGCCCATCCCATTTATTTCAAAAAAGAGTGGAAAGAAAAATCAGTGGAGTCTTTCAAACGTCTACTGCTTAGGCATACTTTCACCTAGAGACTTGATTTAAACTTTAAACTGTAGACACAAGTTTTGTGTTTTGGTGTATTAATCCACGTTTTGATAGATCATATAGTTTTTGACCAATCACTGTTCAATGACCATGATCATTTTGGTAGAAATTTTGAGTTTATAATCGGTGTGTATTACACAGAATGTTCATGCTAGAGTGAATGTCACTACTTAGAGTGAGAGAGGTTGTCTGAAATTGTCTGCAACTTTTCTCTTTCCACGCTCGTCTCGGCCATAATTTACACACTAAACACAAGATTTTTTCCACATTTGTAGACAAACGTGTTCCGTCTCTCACAATTTGCTTGTCAAAGCAGTGAGAATTACAGAATTGAAACTGTGAGCCCCTGAGTGAGCTAGAGTAGCTGGAGAAAACCCATGTAGACACAGGGAGAACATGCAAACACAGTGCAAAATGCAAATTCCAATTCAAGATTCTTCCTTTTGAGTGTAGTTAGAACAGATGGCCGTATCAGCGGTAAATGATGGAAATGAACTGGTTTCTCCCTGTTTTAAACTTTATAAAACTCGTGTTAACATTCAGCAGCAGTGCAGAACATGCCCCCTTTAATTCCTTTCAGAATCAGAATCAGCTTTATTGGCCAGGTAGATTAAGTGTTAAGTGGCCAGTTTACAGTCGAATGATGTTCTTTCCACGTCCGGATTATGGCCCAAACAGTGCTCACTGGAATGTTCAGAAGTTCAGAAAACATCCTGAAACCAATGCCATCCAAATGTTTTGCAACAATAAGATTGCAAAGGTCTTGAGAGAGTTTGTTGCTTTTACCCATCATGAGATGTTCCTTGTGTGACACCTTGGTAGTGACACACCTTTTTATACAGTAATTTTCAAAATAATATATACCAGTAGGTGCAGTAGATTCTCAGAAAACCAACAAGACCCAGCATTCATGATATGCACACTCTTAAGGCTGTGCAATTGGGCAATTACCGTGTTTTCCGGACTATAGAGCGCACCTCAATATAAGCCGCACCCACAAAGTTTAAAAAAAAAATTGGAAATGTACATATATAAGCCGCACCGGGCTATAAGCCACTGATATCTACTGAACTGATTACTTTAACTGAACATAACTAAACTGATCAGTTTCTGAACGGTGCCTGTAACATAAAAGTAAAAGTGCTGATCAAATAAAACAAAAAAGTTATTGATTGGTTTATTCATCCTCCTCCTGCGCACTGAAACCACTGAAGTCATCTTCTTCTTGTCGGAGTTGAACAGCCTCAGAAGAGCTTCATCAAATACCTTTTCTGTGTCTATGTCAGTGTTGCTCTCCATATCGCTGTCATCCCGGGGTAAAGCTTTTCGCATGCGGCCAGTTTTTGTGAAGGATTTATCACAAAAAAAAAAAAAAATCCACAGAAAAGCCGCATTTTTGCATAAGCCCATGGTTCAAAGCATGGGAAAAAAGTAGCAGCTTATAGTCTGGAAAATACGGTAGTTGAAAGGGGTGTGTTCAAAAAAATAGCAGGGGGGCTTTCAGTGAGGTCATCAATTATGTAAAAAAAAACAGGTGTGAATCAGGTGGCCCCTATTTAAGGATGAAGCCAGCACTTGTTGAACATGCATTTCTCTTTGAAAGCCTGAGGAAAATGGGTCGTTCAAGACATTGTTCAGAAGAACAGCGTACTTTGATTAAAAAGTTGATTGGAGAAGGGAAAACTTATAAAGAGGTGCAATACATTACAGGCTGTTCAGCTAAAATGATCTCCAATTTTTTAAAATGGACAGCAAAACCAGAGACACGTGGCGGAAAACGGAAGACAACCATCAAAATGAAAAAAACAGGTGTGAATCAGGTGGCCCCTATTTAAGGATGAAGCCAGCACTGGTTGAACATGCATTTCTCTTTGAAAGCCTTTCCATTGAAAGATATGGCATGCTTTTCTTCCTAGCACATAGAAAATAGAATAGAAAAATACTTAAGTCATCCCCTTGGGAGAACATACCCAGACATAATATAACAGCAGAATCAACAAAGGTAATGGCAGTAAGAGCAGTGCAAATGGAAGACTGGCTATATATATATATATATATATGGCTGTATTAAATATGCATGTCTGTGAAAAAGAGCAACAACAGTGCATGAAAGTGTCAGTAGTAAACAGTTAACTGGGTATTTTTACATGGGAACATTTAATCATTTAAACAGTGGCGTTGTACAGTCTGACGACTGTGGGGAAAAAGGTGCTCCTGAAACTCTCAGTCCTGCATAATGGTAAGAGAAGCCTCTCACTGTTGCTGCCTGAACAGTCTCTTAACCAACCACCGTCAGGTAGAACACGTTGAAGGATCTGAGCCTTTAAAGGAAGAAGAGATGGTTCGTCTCAATCCTGTACATGCAGACCAGTCCAGTCTGTTGATGAGGTGCACCCCTCAACAACGTATAGGTTTGCACTCCTTTAATGTCCTCCCCTCTGATGCTGACTAGCAGCAGCTGTTGCTTAGACCTCCTTAAGTCAATGACCATTTCCCTGGTCTTGGAAGTATTTAACAGAAGGCAGTTGTTCGTGCTCTAGTCACTGAAGGCCCTCGTCAGGTTCCTGTATTCCTCCTCCTGCCCATTCCTGATATATGCCAAAATAGCCGCATTATCAAAGTACTTCTGAATGTGGCAGACTTTAGACCTGTACTTGAAGTCCAACGTGTACGGGGTAAACAGGAAAGGGGCCAGAAACGTCCCCTGAGGAGCCCCATTGTTGTTCATTGGCATCAATGTGGTAAAGTTCCTCAGCAGGACAAACTGCGGCCTACCTGTGGGGTAGTCCATGATCCAGGAAGTGAAGGAGAGATCAACCTCCATGTCTTCCAGCTGATTCTGGAGAAGAGGGGCTGGATGGTATTAAATGCACTTGAAAAGTTCAAGAACATGATCCTCACATATCCACCAGGTACATCCAAGTGCGAGTGAAACTGGTGAAGCATGTAGAAGACCAAATAATTTTCCCCTTTATTGTTTAGAATGAATTTGGAGGTTGAAAGCAGGGAAATACAATGATAAGTGCACTAAATACATAAAAACCAAATAAATATTTAATGATTGGCTGCACTGTGTGGAATTAGGAAATGAGACAAGTCCCAAATTAAAGTAATTTTAACTGGAAAATGAAAGCTGAAAGATAACTGTTGAATGTGAAGAAATACATCAGAGTAAGCACAGCATAACGGTATAGAGGGAAGAGAGACAGAAAAGATATAGAGAACTCAGTCAAACAGGTGAGAGATGTGACACTAGACAGAGACATAAGTAAAGGGGGAAGTTACATCAAATCCAGGATGTTCTAGGATATGTGTGAGGTGTGATGGAGTTTGACTGCCTTACCCATCTTTGCCATTTTCTCCTAAGCGGAAGCTTTCTCCTTCTTTTCCCAGGCGGACAAGGTTCATCTTGGTTTCCAGGGTCATCAGGAAGGAGCCACTATAGGAGACCTCCAGGTCAAACCACAGACCTAATAAACACACCACAATGATTACAAATATTGATCGGAGTGAAGGCATAAAATGGGAAAGTTAAGTTTAAAGTGTCAAATGTGGGGATGTGAGATCAAAGGGAAACAGATATTCCATCCATCTTCCTCCTCCAGTATTGGTTTGTTTTACGTATTAGTAAGTATCAGGCATCGCGTCTAGATGGGCGGTAGGTGGAGAAAAGCTGAAGGGAGGGCTTCGCCACCCTCCAATTAGGACCTACATGGGTGACATGACGAATGCATTGTCAACTGCTCCATGTACTAGAAGACCGCTGGATAACCTAAATGGCAACTTCCAGTGGGCTAGAATTAAAGAGAGCTGAGAGTGTATTTCAGTTGTTAAAGGAAAGGTAGTAGATAAGAGATTTGTTATAAATGAGGAGGTGGTTCCGGCAGTACTAGAGAGGCCAATGAAGAGTTTGGGAAGGCGGTATGATGCTAGTCTTAGTGATAAAATGAAGTTTGAAGGATTGAGGCAGGAAATGATTCAAGGCATTTGAAGCATAGACTAGTCAGGGCTCCCAGGAAAGCTGAGGTTTGGTGTTTCCAGTTTGGTTTATTGCCCCAGCTAATGTGGCCACTGACAGTATATGAGGTTCCTCTGTCAAAGGTGGAGAAGCTTGAAAGGATGATTAATTAGGAGATGGCTTGGTGTCCCACGTCGTTTCATCTGCGCAGCCTTGTATGGGAAAGGCATACTGGAACTCCCAGTAACTAGTCTGACAGAGGAGTTTAAATGTACTCTCGGTCAGTCGAAAGATACAGTAGTCAGGTGAATAGCGCCCATGGTTAAGACAAGTGGAATCCAAACGACGCAGTGCAGGAAGCACAGGCTGCTCTCAGGCATAGGGATATCATAGGTCATGTACAGCAAGGGCGTGTAGGAGATTCGTAGGCAAGAGGAAGCAGTAAAATGTACTAAGGACAGTGGGTGAACTGGGAGAATGTAAAGAAAAGGAAGTTGAAGTGGAGAAAGCTGTAGAGCATGGACTCCAGCAGGATTAGAATTATGACAGGTGCTACTTATGATGTGCTGCCATCACCCCAGAACACTGTTCTACTGTATGGACATTTAGCCACATTCTGACAGGTTGCACAACCAGGTGCTGAAATGCTTAGTACCTGTAATTGAGGAAAAATTGGTAGAAGAAAATTCCTTATTATGTTTGTACGGGAAAGAGAAAAGGCTTGCGAGGATCAGGCACAGCGAAGGGCTGCCAGTGGTGGCTGACGGCTAGCCTGCAGGTTGTTTTGTTTTGTTTTGTTTGTTTTTCCGCCAGTTGGACTGAGTTTCTAAATGTGTTTTTTGCATTGTGTTTTGCAGAGGGGAGATCCCCTCATTTCTTACCTATTGCTGTTGGCTAGGCTAGTTAGCTGGTGTCTTCTTGTTGGTTGCTAGTGATACCTGACTGCTAGCCTGCTGTTCCATTTTTCAGTCTAAATGCGTGTTGCCTCGGTTCTTGGCACTAGGGAATGTAACATCTCATACTGTATAATAATGACTGCTAGACATATTTAGTCAAGGGAAACATTCACACATTGAGCCTCCAGGTTCCCATGGACAATGGCCTCGTTAGAGCTCTATTCATAGGATAAGTTAGCCTAGGCACACAGTTTCCCCCCATTCAAGGACAGGTAAGTATCAGCCATTATGGTAATTAGTGACCCCAGTTTCTGGTCAAGCAAGTTTCTGGTGGGTGTTACCCACAGAGTTTATTCCTATTTAAACCCCAATTTCCCACTAGCTTATCAGAACTGAAGAAGCTACTCGGATGAGTGGCGAAACGTCTTCAAGAAATTCTACAAGTCCAGCTGACCTTATTCAACGCTTTTTTGGATTACCATGACCTGGATGACTGAGAACCTTCATAGACATACATATGGAATTCAAAAGTATATAATGCCCGTACATATACATGGTATATACATGGTATATTCATTAATACACAGGATGAGATCCAACCAGCAGACCAGCGGTCAGCTACTAACTAGCCTAGCCAACAGCTGTCGGTGATAGAGATGATGGGACATGCAACTACACTTCAACCAAACATCTCTCCCTTCTGCCAATATCAGAAATAAGATACAACCAGACCCCAGCTGCATAGCTTAGTCCAAAGCAGGAGGTAATGAGAGGTGGTGGGACGTGCAACTACACTTCAACCAATACCACCCCCTTCTGCTAGGATCAGAAATAGAACACTAGAAAACACCAGTTAATTAGCCTAGTCACCAGCAGTAAGTGAGAAATGATGGGACATGCACCTACACTTCAACCAAACATCTTTTCGTTCTGCCAACACCAGAAATAAGATATAATCAGACACCAGTTACATAGCCTAGTCCACAGCAGGAGGTAATGAGAGGTGGTGGGACATGCGACTGCACTTCAACCAACACCACTCCCTTCTATTAGGATCAGAAATAAAACACTATCAGACACCAGCTAATTAGCATTGCCAACAGCAGTAGGTAAGAAATGATGGGACATGAGACTATACTTCAATCAACATCCCTTCCCTCTGCAAAGATCAGAAGTAACACACAAGAAAATACTAACAAGCCTAGCCAACCACAGTAGGCAGTGTGCGGCACATCATTGGGGTTTTCAAGTGGGCACCTCCCGTCCACCGATGTTTTGTTAAGTTAGGCCCACGACACCTCAAGAAGGCTTTACAGTGAGTTCCAGCGTCCCGGAGTCACCACTCTCAACACTGCCACCACACCACTGTGTGTCTTTCAACCGATTAGATTAATCCTACTACAATTGCTACCTATTAACAGTACACAGCTAGCCTTACCTTTAGCATGCTCCCCAGTTAGTGTGTTTCCCCCTTAGCTACAGCCACTCACTTGCTCGCCCCGCTGCCAGGGACATCCACGGCAGCCGACCTCCACTGGGTGCACCTGGGTGCTACAGCCTTTCTCCTCAGCCTCGATGCCAACTCTGCGTATCTATTTCTCTTGCGCTCATTCCCCTCCTCAACTCTGTCTTCCCGCGGGACAGTTAATTCCACAAAGTACACTTTCCTTTCTATCTCAGACCACAACAGCAAATCTGTCTTTTGAGGGTCACGGCTATGTGTTGTGGAACGCTTAGCCATCAGCTCCCAGGCTCCACCCACATTTGGCTGCCCCGAGCTGTGCCGGATTCTCGCTGATCTGGCCTTATCTCCCTTCCGAACAAACATAATATGCCTTTTCTCCTTTCTAGCAGACGAGGAATTTGCTTCAATCCGTTTTTCGACAAATGCAGCTGCTGAGCAGAGCCTGGTTGTGACGCCAGGTATATCTCCCTTGGGAGAGGCAACCTGTCAGAATGTGCCTAAGCGAACATACACAAGACCAAAGTGGGCAGGCAGCATCCTCCCCTAAGCACTGGTTTAGGTTGTGGGGAGATGGCAGCACATCATAAATCCAATCCTACAAGCCTCCATGCTCCACAGCTCTCTCCAAGACAACTTGCGTTTCTCTACACTCTCCCAGTTCACCCACTGTCCTTGCTTAGACTGCGACACTGCCTTAATGCATCTCATTGCTTCCTCTTGCCTATGAATTTCTTCCACTATCATCTTCCTCTTTTCCGCTGTGGATGCCTTGCTCCACAGAGGTTTCCCTGCACACAGTCCCAGGCCTCCACGCCCTTGCTGTACATGACCTATGATATACTGGGTTTCTACAGTTATACTTGAATAACAATTATGATCATGATATGGGTTATCTGGGTGAAGAGTTGCATTTTGGCTCAGATCACTTGTTCCTCCAAGGGAAATTTGAGGGCAATACAAATTAAATGCATCAATATTATAATCATTATATGAATGAAATAAGAGGTAACAAGAAAGTTTTAAAGACAAATAGATGTAGTATGGGATCCACTGCAGTGCATACCAGGAGAAGGTGGAGGTGGAGGATGCCATTTTTTATTTGCTCCATCAGACTCTCTCACACTTGGACAGGGGGAATGCTGCTGTGACGATCAAATTATTATTATTTTTTTTTAACTTTTCCAATGCATTTTGGGGCAGCTATGGCTCAGTAGGTAGAGTGGTTTGTCATGAACCGAAGGGTTAGCGGTTCGATCCTCCGAGTGTGCCATATGCCGAAGTGTCCTTGAGCAAGACACTGAACCCCCAGTTGCTCCCAGTGCAACTGGCACTGGTGTGTGAATGTGTGCGTGCTTGTGTGAGCGAATGGGTGGATGTGTCTCTGACTGTAAAAGCGCTTTGAGTACCTTTGAGTAGGTAGAAAAGGGCTATATAAGAGCAAGACCATTTACCATTTACCATTCAACACCATCCAGCCCCTGTTGCTGAGGGACAGGCTACTAGAAACGAGAGTGGACTAACACCTCATTTGCTGTATAGCAGATTATCTAACTGGGAGACCTCAGTATATCAGGTTGGGGAACTGTACATCCGGGACTGTCCTCAGCAGCACTGGAGCACCACAGGAGACTGTGCTCTCCCCTGTCCCATTAATCCTGTAGGGACTTCAACTGCAACACTGGGGCTTATCATATGCAGAATTTATCAGATTACACTGCAATTGTGAGGTGTATCAGGTATGGACAAGAACGGGAGTACAAATATCTAGTGAGCAACTTTGCCTCACAGTGCAAAGCAAACCACCCTGGACTCAATATAGCTAAAACTAAAGAGATGGTAGTGAATTTTCCAAGGTCCATGCATCACCTGCGGCCTGTAACCATAGACAGGCAGTGTATAGAGGTGGTAGACTCAGTTTACAAAAAAGGTCACAGACGTCTCTATTTCCTTAGGCAATTGAGATCATTTAATATCTGCCTGAAGCTGCTGGACATTTTTTACCAGACTTTTGACGCTAATGCTTCCAAAGTTGGAAGCATGAAATTGTCCAAAATCTCCTCCTTAGTTCCTTACAGTGGAACTATGGGTCGAGCCCAATTTTTGAAAAACAAATCCACACCATAAATAATCCCCCCTCCGCCAAACCTCACACTTGGTACAAAGCAGTCAGGCTGGCAACTGCCAAACCCGATTTGTACATCTGAATGCCAGATTGAGAAGAATGATTCACTCCAGAGAATGCATCTTCACTGCTCTAGAATGCTTTACACCATTGCACCCGACACTTTGAATTGCACTTGGTGATTTATGACTTTAATGGCTAATCTGAAGGCCACTTGAAGTTTGGCGATCTGTAGCGACTGACTCTGCACAAAGTTTGTGAACTCTGCGCACTATGCACCTTAGCATTTGCTGATGCCGCTCTGTCATTTTACTTGGCCTGCCACTCTGTGGCTGAGTTGCTGTAGTTTCCAACCGCTTCCACTTTGTTATAATACCAATGACAGTTGACTGTGGAATATTAAGTAGCGAGGAAATTTCATGACTGGACTTACTGCACAGGTTGAATTATATCACAGTACAACGCTGGAACAGAGCTCCTGATAGCAACCCATGGTTAGTTTTAAGAAATTGCAGACCACCTTTTGTTCACCTTTTTTCATCTGCGTTCATCATTGTTCAGTTACCAGAATAAAGGACTGAACTGATCTATAGATCCAGTGTTCTAATGTGCACACCACATGGATGTTCAGTGAGCCAGCACCACCACCACCACAACCAGCATATTTTTTTCAACGACCTACTTGTGGTACCTAGAATTTAAAAAAAAACAAACAAACAAACAAAAAAAACAGCTGCAGTCTCCACCTCCCGTTCTATCGGGCTCCTCTCCTGTGGAACAGCTCCCAGTCTAGGTTTGGGATGCAGATACCCTCTCTACTTTTAAGGTCAGGCTTTCCTTTTTGACAAAGGTTATAGTTGGGGCCGGAATTAACCATCACGTAGTTATGTGGCAATAGGCCTCGGCTGCTGGGGGACAATGCACTAAGCACATGTTGTCTACTCTCTTCTCTCTCTCGCACCAAGCTAATTTGTTATCCAATTTCTTCTGTATTTATAGTCAGGCAATTATGTCAATTATACACATTGGATGTATGTCCCCTTCATGCTTGCTCTGGAGATTCCAGGACCGGTTTCACACCGGATTTTGCAAAGCGCTTTGAGACAGTTTGTATTGTACATAAGCGTATTACATTCACTTGAAGATTTATTTATTCATTTATTTTCTGAAACCCCACTCCTCTGTTTTCTGTGGTAATTTTTCTCCCTGCTGTTTCAATGTAATTTTTTCCTAAATTATTGAGCTACTTCAAAGTCCTGTGAGAATCTCAGTCTCCTGATTGTCTCTTGACTCACCACGTAGCCAACCTGAATGCATTTCAAATGCATCATCTGTACAGTATGCTGTATATTAGGACCAAATCAACCATGATTAAAAATAAATAAATGAATAAATAAAAAATACCTACAGATTTATGCCACAAATAAATTAATGAAGAACTAAATCATATAACACCAAAATGTATTTTTCATAAATAAATAAATACCTAAATATATGCCATGAATGTTATATATTTATTGACTGATTGATTGACTGACGTACGTATGCACTTCAGTATGCACAAAGAAATGTAATGCAGATGAGGGGGCTGTCCACATTCACTGAACTTCTCGCCTACTGGTTGATCGGTTGATTTTCACAGCCAGCCAGGTAGTTTGAACTGAAATGGTGCAGCAATGGAGGGGGTCAGCGCAGCCTCTTGGTGTGAGACTGGTGGGAAGGTGAGGTTTAAATAGGAAACTTAAACAAAAACTGGTCCACTCCAAAAACAAAATACCCAGGCAGAAGCAGAGTAATGTGGAGTAATCATGGCAACACCTTTTGTGTTGCCATGATGACTAAGAACCTTCACAGAGACATTCCTCATAAATAGTGCACAGAGCTCATGACCATTGTTACTGACCATAAATTTCAGTGTGCGTGTGTGTGTGTGTTATGGTTTTTAAACGGGTCTCTCTCTTGCCTCGATAATCAACACAGGGTTTCGATGCTCCAAGGATTCTGGGAGTGGCTGAGCCCATGTCCAGTTCTGTCAGAGTAAGCTCATTCATGAAGTAAGGTAACTGAAAGAGACAAGGATAAAATTGGGCTCAGGACAGTTTATGTGAACAATCAATTTCAAGAACATTACAAAGCCTATTTGAGAAAAAAAAAATACACAAATAAAACCCACAGCAGACATAGAGAACTACTATATACTACTAATCAGAGTTCGACTACAATCTTGGAAACAAGTATGAGATTTTAGTTAATAGTTCAATACCAGTATTACCGCTTTGTTTCAGGTGGTTTTACATCCTTCTTTCTGATTCAGGGAGCAATTGATACAGTATTGAATCAATACAGTATTGCATTTAACCTTGGTTTGTGTTCACAGGATGATCAAGACAAAGTTTTGACTTGACTTTCATTTTAACGCACCACACCTTGGGGGACTATCCAGGATTGGTCAGGGTCAGGGTAGGCTACAGGACGTTAGTGTGCTGCAGTCCTCTGACCCACTCGACCCGCCTGCTTTCCCGCTTTCTTAATGCACCATACCACATCCAGGGTCACAGGGTCACAGGGTCACAGTGAAGGGTTATGCTTCTGCATCAGGGACTGAGGAAGCACAGTAATAGGGACACTATCACTTTTCATTATTCCTTGGCATGGCTCGGGGGGCCTGGTCCTCCGCTGGTAGGGTCGTCTTGGGCTGGCAGTCTGTGGCCGCACGGTGACTGGTCGGGGTAGTTACCTAGGTTCTCTGGTGTCCTCTTGGCCGGGCTTTGTCTCCCGGCGGCTCCCTTGTGGCGGCTCCCTTGGGGCACTGTCGATCCAGCATAGATTGGTCTGGGTGGTGGCTCGGTGCTTCCCCTCTCCCTTCTGTTGGGGGCTGGGGTCTCCCCGTGACAGGTGTGGGTTCCCTCTTCCTGTGGTCTCCCTCGCCCGGGTGTGTTAGGGGCATGGGACCGGCACCATGGCCCCCCTGCTCCTATGGCCCATCCCTTGTTGGGCACTCGGCCTGGGGGTGATTGCCATCGCTCGCCATGTCCCCCGGGGTGTGGAGTGCCCCGTGGCTATGGTGGTTCTCTAGTCTTGGTACCCATGCAGCCCACACTGGGGTGGTGGTTCTCAGGGGTTGGGGCTCCTGACCTGACTCTGGGCCCTGGTAATGGTCTCACTCTTACTTAGGGAATGCCCACACGCATGTGTGATGTCACCTGCCAGCCTGTGCTGGATCACATCAATAAGAATTGATGAGTCCTGTCTAATAAGGGCTGGACTGTTCTGTAGCTCTAGCGCTGCCTAGAGCAGCAGCACGTCCGAGTAGCTCTGTGTTATGCCGTTGTTTTTTAGTCTGTTTATAGTGTTTATATATCTATTCTGTGTAGGTGTTTGTTATATTTACCATAGTCTTTCATCTTTATAGTATATATTACTTTTTTTAATTTTTTTTTTTAAACTTACCGATCGTGTACACGAGGGTAGACCTCCTAGTTACCAGGGAAATAACTATTGCGTTACTTTTCTTTTCTTTTTTTAAATATGTCTAATAATTTGGATTTTTTCTTGCAGAGTAGAACTGCAAAGACATGTACTTACACAGAACGTTTATTTATTGCACCTTAGACCTCAACTGGTAGACATATACCGCTTTTACATCAAAAATCCTGCATCGACCCGGGTCGACTCGCCTTTGGTGCTTTCACATCAGCAAAAGTCGAGACGGGTCTGTCTGCGGCCTGCAAGAGAGTGGCGTGTGGAGAACACAATGGAAAATCACGTTGAACCACGCGAGATGTAAGGAGAGACCCGCCAAAACCTAAAACAAAAAAGGAAGTGAACCAAAACAGCCCAAAAGTAAAAGAATGGCCGACTGTTAAGTGTCAGCATAATTTATTTAATACATGAATAAATGTATATAATAGTTGTATTCAGCAATGGACTAAGCAAGTAAGATATAGGCTATATTTATCCATAGTATAAAATATAAGTGGAGAAACAGAACAAAGCCGGCCCCTTGCTGTTTAAACTCAGCAAAATGGGGTAATGTTAGCAAAGTTTCAGAGGGTTACTTGCCTGTTTGATGAGTGACATACAGCATATACATACGTTTTATTGTAAATGATCCTAAAAGGTTGACCCAAGTTGATAGATAAAGATAGATACATCTAAGCTAATGGTAGTTGTAATGTAGCCAGCAATGTGATGAAAAGTAACTTAGAAATTGTGACTCTGCTATAATATTAACCAGCTCATTCAAAAACATTATTCTCAGTGTGGTCTAATGCAGCAATGCACAAACTGAAAAAAAAAAACAACTTTTATGTTTGCTTTCAGCTCCATCCAACCATCATCATTGACGATGGACATATTTAAATGTGTAATGTAACATGTAATTGAAAACCTTTAATGTATGTTCTTTTTTGACAGTGAATTAAAAATGATGGAGGAAGCGTTGGTGGGGCACTTGCCGGAGGAGGCACCAAAAAAGCTCCAACCATTCAAGGAGCAACTAGAAGTAGCCCTGTCCTCTGAGGCATTTCTCAGCTGGCTCTAAAATAATATTTTTGTGAGAAGCCTTGAAATGTTTTGTATTTTTTATGTAATTTTATTATATTTTATTTAAAAAAATGTTTTTGTAGAACATATTCAATTTCTACATTTGTGCACTCTTCAATACATTCATAATAGGGCAAAGAATGCGTAGGAAAAAACATTGACTTTTGTGCAGCTGGAACATGTTCATACTGTAGCTACTTGAATCGTGTTTAGGGCCTTTTTTTTAGTGTCGGGGAGCTTGTCGCGTAGTGACGCCACTACTCGACAGGTCCCCAATTCGACACGCCTCTCTCTCTTGCGGGCCGCAGTCACACTTGCTAAAGTCCCGGTTCGGACCTCCTGCTGTGAGAGCTGCGTGCCTGTTTTTTCCTCCCTCAAACGTCATCGCATACATTGCTGATAAAGTTGCAGTTTTTTGATGACCTGAAGAATGGACCCGTAAAACCCCCGCTCTTTCAAAAGGCTGCTGATAATAGAACAAATCACTGTACACAGAGCCCGATATCTGCCGCCAAATTCCCCCTTTTCTCGTTTGCAGAGCACTGCCATGATCGTTAAAAAAGTGGGAGATCGCTATACAAGCTGTATATAAACACAGTCCGTCGTGTAACAACACATTTGATTTGTGTGACTGAAAAAAGGAACAAAGATCTTTGCCCTTCAGAGATCAGTCTTTATGGAAGCAGACCAAAACTTGTTTTTGAGCTGAAACTTCTACAATGATACAGTCTGTCAGGCCGTCGACTGTAACAGGCAGAGATATATCAGCGTCAGAGCGGAAAAAACAAAAAACAAACGGGTCGACGCAGCCCAACCAGTGATGGCTCACAACTTTTCGGCTCCCGTGGCAGAGAACCAAGTCGGATGACAACAGACAGCTTTAGTTTGTAACACGCCCCATTTAATTTTCAGTAACAGATATGGCGTTACAACGATGGAAATAGTAATTAGTTAGATTATCCCGTTACTGAAAAAAGTAACGCCGTTTGTTTTAACGCCGTTATTCCCATCACTAGTGAAGACGCAATGACTGTACCACGAGTGCAGCCTTATGTGTTTAACAGAGACCTGGCT
Organism: Mugil cephalus; assembly: GCF_022458985.1. NCBI lineage: Eukaryota > Metazoa > Chordata > Actinopteri > Mugiliformes > Mugilidae > Mugil > Mugil cephalus. The sequence goes on along the minus strand of NC_061771.1, from coordinate 86,290 downwards.
GAACAACACTACCGATTCCTGTGTCAATCTACCCGGCTTCACTAGTGTACTGGCAGACAGAGACGCAGCAACGAGCGGAAAGAACCAAGGGGGGTGGGGGGGCTTCTGTTTGTAAATAACAGATGGTGCAGCCATGGACATGTTACAGTCAAAGAGACGCTAGGCTGTTGGGATATTGAACTGCTTGCAGTTGGGCTGAGACCATTTTATGTACCGAGGAAGTTCTCACACATCATCGCCATTGTTGTTTACATCCAACCGCGTGCTGAGCGAAGTCGCGTGTGACGTCATCCACGAGACTATCGCGAGGATTCAATTCAATTCAATTCAGTTTTATTTATATAGCGCCAATAACAATACAAATCGTCTCAATACGCTTCACAAAAACCAGCCTACAACCTCTAGAGCAGCCTGAGGGCAACGGTGGCAAGGAAAAACTCCCTTTTAACAGGAAGAAACCTTGAGCAGAACCCAGCTCATATGGAGGGACCCATCTGCCGGAGGCTAGCCGGGTAGAGACACAGAAGATAAGGATACAGACTTAAAGTCGCTTAGAGATATCCAATTCATCCCCACTGTGTTCAAATCTCTGACAATCTATCGCAGAAAAGGTTAGACAGAAGCAACTGAGTAAAGAAACAAGAGTACAGATTTCTACATTTAGGAAAGAAGGATACACTGACAGAGAAATTGCAAAACACTTAATGGTGTCCAACAAAGAAGTTGACTACACTCTGAAGAGACTGGAAGAACCTGGACTTTATGATGACAGAAAAAGGCCTGGAAGAAAGAGTGTTACGACAAAAGCAGTGGATAGACATATTATTGTTACCAGTCAGAGACATCGGTGAAAAACAGCACCACAAATAAGGGAGGAAATCAACATGACAAGGTCAAACCCCATCTGTGACAACAGTGAAAAGATGCTTGAGAAAGGCTGGTCTGAAGGGGTGTGCATCTGCCAAAAAAAAAAAAAAACAAACAAACAAAAAAAAAAACTACTTCGTCCACCGAACAAGAAAAAGAGATATGAGTGGGCAAAAGTTCACAAAAAATGGACCTATGATGACTGGAAACAAGTTCTGTGGACTGATTAAAGTTTGAACTATTTGGTTCAAAACGCAGAGTCTATGTCCGCAGACAAACTAGTGAACACCTTAAGGGACCATGTGTAACACCCACAGTAAAGCAAGGAGGTGGTATGGTATGGGGATGTTTTGCAGGTGACTGAGTAGGAGATTTGTTTGAAGTAAAGGGTATCATGAAGAAGGAACAGTACCACTCCATCCTCCAGCATCAGGCAGTTCCATCTGGAATAAGACTTGTGAGGAAGGTGTTCTTCAAAAGATGTTTTGGCCCCCTCAGTCTCCAGACCTCTCTCTAATTAAGCTTGTGTGGGATGAATTGGATCGATCAGTCAGAAAAACACATCCCATGAATCAGCAGTCTCTTCTTGATGAACTTAAGAAAGCTTGGAATGTAATTTCTGGCACATACCTTAAAAAACTTGTGGAACGAATGCCTCGTATATGTCATGCTGTTATGAAAGCCAGAGGAGGTTACTTTGAAGAAAGCAAAGTCTAAGCAAGAAAAACTCAAATGCATGATAAATTATAGTAAAACTGTCTTCTGATAAGTTCCACACATATCTGGTCTATATACATATATTTTTTTGCACTGTAGATGATTTTGTTGGTGTGTGTTATGTTGATGTCTGTGTATGTTTGTGGACAAGCTACTGGACACTTGAACGAATAAAGTATTTTTCTATTCTATTCTATTCTATTCTATTCTATTCTATTCTATTCTATTCTATTCTATTACTAGTGAGGTGATTTGGGAAGCACAGAATCCTACACCACCAGTTCCTACCAGCACCACATGCCTCTCTTCCACTATCCATCCTTCCACATCTTTTCTGTCCTTTGTTCTCCCCCTCTATTCACTGAGGTGTAGTACTGCCTTCCCTGCCACACAAGGTCACTATATTCAATAAAGATCATCATGATAGTTCCCAGGGAGGGCTGGTGATGGTCACACAAACGCACTGAAGCGACAAAATATTCAGCTACAAGAATATAACTGCATCAATCTCATATAATGTTGACACCCTGTGGTGTTTAATGTAGACAAATGCAGACAACAAAAAACAAAAAAAACCCCAACAATATTATGTTTTTGCAAACAGTTTTGGGATTTTTCAGAGTTGGTAGGGGGAAAATGCCACCCATGTGCATGTGCTAAGGCCACCATCAGTAATGACTCAACTCGGTTTATTTGTTCCAAAACAGTGTGTGATTTCTGCAATCAGACTAATGAGGACTGTCGTGGAAATTTTCCTCTCTGCTGCTGGTGAATAAGGAAATTGAGACTTCTGCCAGCCAACAAGGATTTTATTTCTTTAAAGAAAGGTCAGTCTACACAGGAGTAAAAGCCCCATAGGGATTTGCTTGACAAACAACACATGTTAGTTTGCTTGCTGGCCAACACGAAAGCCTACAAACCTGGGTACTCTGTGTTAAGTTGCAGTTGTGTTTATATACCTTGTGCAAAACCTAGGTAACTGACCTTATCTGACTGTGTTTGAAGTGTGTCAGTCTAAATCATCTTCCAGTTGTTCTGCACTTAAAATAGATAGTTTCAGACAGAGCATATTGTTCACTCCACACTTCTTGTTGGACAACAAGGTTTCCACTGGGAATTTGGGATGTTCCCACAAATCAAAATATATTAATGCCTCTTTTCCTCTGCTTGTAAACCCAACATGAAGCTTCAAGGATATTCAAAGAGCTGCAAAGACATTTAGAGACCTTATCTGTGTCTCTACATGTGTGGCTGTAGACAAGTTGCCAGTAGGAAGTTGAACATGTTTTTCTCTGGTCTGCTGTTTCAGTTTCTATTCTATTCTATTCTATTCTATTCTATTCTATTCTATTCTATTCTATTCTATTTTGTTGTAGGCGTTGTTCCACTCACCCGTATTTTGCTGAGCTTCATCTGAATCTTCTTGGAGACCAGTTCAGACCAGCAGGACTCGGTCAGGAAGTCCCAGAAGATCCGACCAAGAGCCGCATTTATCCAGGCAACATTATCCTCCTCTCCCCTGAGCTGCACCAGAGGTGAAGTACCCTGAAGGCAAAGCAGATGAGTTATCACAAACACAAGGAGAAAATAAAGTGAATCTTACATGTCTCTGCTACAACAATTGGAAATGAAAAAGGTAGATAGAGAGACATCTTTACTACAGGTTGTACCCTGGTGAAGTCGTTCTATGTATTTACAAAATACGCAGGGAAGGAGCCCCTCTGAGACCTATTGTCAGCAGCATAAACTCTGTCACATACGGTTTAAAGGACGGCACCTCGACCAACCTCACCCCCAGACCTTGACCTGTACCTGACTTTCAGCTATTTTAATTTTAATGGAGGTTTTGTCAGGCAAAAACATAGCTGTGCAATAGTGTCACCCCTGTCTTCAATAGTGGCCAATCTCTATGTGGAGTAGGTAGAGATCAGAGCATTGAACTCTTTCACAGGCATCACGCTCACACACTGGTTCAGATATGTGGGTTGGTTAAAGTCAGAACACAGGAGGTGGAATCTTCCACGTGACACATCAATGGAGTGGATCGCAACATCAACTATGACTGATAGGACATCCATGTAGATAGTTTGGCCTTCTTGGACTACACTGTGCATGTGGAAGAAGACAGAAGCCTCAACAGTGGAGTATATAGAAAACCAGTGCAGTGGTGAGTGCACATACTTGAACAATGGGGAAACAAAACAACCCATCCTAAGTGCATGTCTCAACACAGGAGAGCCAGCTTATCAGGAAGCAATTGAACAGTCCACCTCACCTGAAGGACAAAGCACAATACGCAAGAGGAAACACTAATAACAAAAAAATCTGGGTTCTCATCCCGTCCAGAGAGGTAGGTCAGACATCTGACCGAGGGGCTAGGGCTAGGCTAATATGCATATTGCCATTGGCTAGGCTAGTTAGCTGGGGTCTTCTTGTTTGTTGCTAGATTCTAAGTTTGTGTTTTGCCTGGGATCTTGGCACAGGGGATCATAACATCATATGCTGTGTAATAATGAATACTTTGAAGGCAACTATATCCACATTTTAGCCAGACAAGACAATGGTTTGAGTGAGGAGTCAAACTGGGAAGTCCTTCTCTGAACAAAAGAGGTGGACTGAGATATAATCTGATATAATTTTATAAAACAGTTAAGACTGTATCTTAAGTAGTTTCACCTCCATTCAAACCTTGAGACTGTAGCCTCTGAATGACTGAAGGATAATGGATTGGTAGAGCAGCATTCGTTTGGAGAAAGGGGACAGAGACAAACAGTTAACAGACACTAACCAAGCGAGTATCTGATGGCTACACCCACAGATGTTCCTATTTAAAGCCCAATTCCCCACCAGTCCTTTCGAACTGAAGAAGCAACTTAGATGAGCGGTGGAATGTCTTCAAGAAACTCTATAAGTCCAGTTACTAGGGCCTTTCTGTGTGGAGTTTGCATTTTTCCCCTGTGTCTGTGTGTCATTTATCCAGGTACTCAGGCTTCCTTCCATCATCCAAAGAAATCCTCGTTAGGTTGATTTGTTTTGTTTGTAACACAGTGAGGTTAAACAGGAAATGATATGAAATTAGACAGTAAAACATGTTGATAAAGTATGTGCTACCTTCTTATGAGCCATGGGGCTGCTCTGCGGACTCTGGAGAACAGGGCTGGAAGCTGTAGAACTGACTGCCAAGTGTTGTGGCAGTAAAGAGTCCATGTAGATATTGTAGTCCAATGTAGGCTTAGTTTTGGCACTGCCAGCAGATGCTGGGCAGACTGATAATTCCTCTGACCTTGGCTGGCATCCCAGTGCCTCGTCCAGACTGCTGCAGCTGTTGTTGCGACTGTGAGTGTTCACGACTGGAGGGTACAGCAAACATCGGAAAGTAGAATTAGAGGCTTCAGTTTTTATATGTGGCTATTTTAGAAACATAAAGAATGCAGAATAGTATCTTAACCCTGTGGCCTCTATGCTTGACATGTGTCAACTTCAGTTTCTTTCCGTGACCATTTTAGCTGTGTCATGAAAGAAATTTAAAATGTTTAAAAAGGATTTAAATTTTTGGAGTTTGGATAAACTACTAAATTTGGGTTAAGAACTGTCCAACTCACTAACAAAAATGAAGGATAGTGGAAAACCAAGCTGTTCCAGAGTGATGGATGCATCAGAATAAGAAGGGAGGCAGATGAAGTGATGCACCCATCAGACGTAGTGCCTGTGGGGGCAGTGCTATGATCTGGGTTGCTTCAGTTGGTTAGGTCTAGGTTTAGCACATTATGTGCCCAAAGAATGAGTTCAGCTGACTATCTCAATATACTGAATGACCAGGTTATTCCATCAATGGATTTTTTTTTCTTCCCTGATGGCACAGGCAAATTCCAAGATGACAATGCCAGGATTCTCCCGGCTCAAATTGTGAAAGATTGGCTCAGGGAGCATGAGACATCATTTTTATACACAAATTTTCCACCAGTCCAGACTTTAACTACATTGAGAATCTTTGGGATGTGCTGGAGAAGGCTTTGCACAGTGGTCAGACTCTCCCATTGTCTTGGTGAAAAATGAATGTAACACTGGATGGAAATAAACCTGTGACATTGAAGAAGCTCATCGAAACAATGCCACAACGAATGCATGCTGTAATCATAGCTAAAGGTGGTCCATCAAAATATTGTGTGCGTGTACCCTTTTTTTGGTGGCAATTTTCTTTCTGGCTAGGCAGTGTAATAAAACTTAGTTAAATGGCTTTCAGTCTAAACTCAACACTGAAAAATGTACTTTTTAGTGTATTCCTTGGTATTTTTGGCCAAAGAAGATGCCAGATAATGACTAATGTTGGTGTATGAAAACTGTATTTGCAAGACAGAGTGAAATAGATTATAAATTTCTGCAGAATGATGTTTTGTTTCATAAAAATGCCACACAAAATAGCCCTTATGTGCCCAAATATCTACTCTTATAAATAAATAAATAAAAATCACAGGACATCTTGCAGAGGTCAAAGATGCAGCCACAGTGGAAACAAACTATGGTCCTGTTTCTAAATCTGTTCTAGAGTTTATGAAGACTTAGTCAATACTAATGTTCTAAGTTAGCCTTAGTTCCCAGATGAGATCGGTTTTTCTCTGGCAAGATGGCAAGAAGGTCATATTCACTGCATGCATGTGATGTACTCTGAAGAAAAAGATACATCTTCTACCCAAGATGAGGACACATACTTTCCTGAAGAAGAGGGCACACCCTCCTCAGAGGATGAGAAGTACTGATTCCTCTTCCTCAGAGGGTGAGGATGATACAGATACAGTGGTAGAGACTGAGCAGCTAAAGGCAGAGAGAGTAGGAGCAGTGGCAAAGACCTGATGGCTGACTGAATGTCTTGTCATTGTAAAATGATGTGGTTTCCCGTCGTCAAAGAAATCCTACACTACAGTCTAGTACCCACTGCTATCATGCCATCGTCCACCCTGTGTGCAATTTTCTGCATCAGCAGAGGTCTGCCTTTGACCTGTTTATAACGGAGGAGATGATTCAGCTGCTGTGCATGCATGAATTTGATGTTCGTCTTCAACAAAACTATCATGGCTTATATGCCCAAGCAAGAAAGAATGTGATTCGTTTGAGCACAAGGCACAGGGAACCAGCAGTCAATGACAGTGAAAAGAGGAAGCCTACAGCAGCGTTCGACTACAACAGAAGCAAAGGTGACATATATAACCTAGACAAGGTTGTTGGCACATACAATTGTTGAAAGGAACCAGAGGCTAGTTGTTTTGTGACTGATATTCAACAGTCTAAATCACAAACAGACCCACAGTTCTGACAGAAAACCATCTTGACACACCTGACAAAGTGAAATAGACCAAAAGATCCTTAACAGCTAGACATCATTCAGAGATCAAAAGAAATTCATGAAGAAATGAGATGTGCTTCAGTATGGTATGGGTCAACAGGACTTAGATGGCCAGATGGATGGCGCCGTAATGGCAACATGCAGCAGTAATGTGTGAGAGTGGGGTGTACTGTTTGTCGACTAACTTGTCCTTCACGTCTTGTATTTTTAAAACCATGTTCGCATGAGGCTCTGCGATAGACTGGTGACCTGTTCAGGGTGTACCCCATCTCTCGCCTGATGAGAGCTGGCATAGGCTCCAGCAACCCCTGTGACCCTAATGAGTATAAACAGTAGTAGAAGATGAGTTGAGATGTTTTGCATGAGTTATTGAGGCAGTGATGACTCACTTCAGTTTTAAATGTTTTTCCTTATATTTGTGCTTCTGTGACACTTTTTGAGAGGACTATGTGAGGCTGAGACCCATCAGTATGGTTGGGAATTCATTCTCCTGCTCCGTGATTCGAGCATGGGAGTCCTGGACAGCTCAGCCATGTTCCTGACAGATATTCTCCAGCATGCTTATTCAGGGGATGCCGGTATTCGAGGATCCAGAGCAAGAGTGGTAAGAATATGGGGTAAACGGGGAGGAGTACTCCAGAGGCTTAAGAGGCAAGGCCACTGGAGGATCCTCCTTCCAACAATCATCCTTGCCAATGCACAGTCACCCTGAAACAAGATTGACATCTTGCAGGCAAATGTCAACTTCTTATCAGAATGGTGAGCGGCTATAGCTCAGTAGGTAGAGCGGGTCGCCATGAACCGAAGGGTTAGGGTTCAATCCCCCGAGTGTGCCATATGCCGAAGTGTCCCTGAGAAAGGCACTGAACCCCCAGTTGCTCTCAGTGCAACTGGCATTGGTGTGTGAATGTGTGTGCTTGTGTGAGTGAATGGGTGAATGTGTCTCTGACTGTAAAAGCGCTTTGAGTACCTTTGGACCAGGAACTCCATATATAAGAGCAAGACCATTTACCAAAAATGCTTGTCTTATTGCCCTGATGGAGACCTGGCTAAAACAATTCAATTTTATTTATATAGCGCCAATACCAATAGAAATTGTCTCAAGACGCTTTACAAAAACATCCTGCAACCTCCAGAGCAAGCCTGAAGGCGACGGTGGCAAGGAAAAATTCCCTTTTAACAGGAAGAAACCTTGAGCAGAACCCAGCTGTTTATTCATCAATAAGGCAGTGCAACATGGTGGTAGTCTAGGAATCTCTGTGGTCCCGACATTGATCTTTTATCAGTGTCATTACATCCTTTTTTATTTCCCAAGGGAATTCCCTCAGCTGTTTCTCATGTTTGCACATATCCACCCGAGTGCAAATGTAGATACTGCAAATAAAAAATTGGGGATACTGTACACAGGCTTAAGAGTACTACTCCAGACATGCCTAATTTTATTACTGATGACAGAGAGCCTTTTGTCATGTCTGAACACTGTCGTTTATTTAGTTCCCATCTACAAACCTGCCCTGAAGGAAACAAAACCCGAACATCGATTGGTTCCGGTATGTTCAGTGTTCGAAGAACTGTTCAGTGTCTTGAGGAGCGTTTCTACTGTACGGATGGTATCTTTTCAAATAGAGTTGCTCTGATTCGGATGACCTGACGGAGACTGTGACAGATTATATTAACTTTTATGATTATTCCAAAAAACATCAACATCTTTCCTATTAATAAACCTTGGTTGTCTAAATGCCTCAAATACATCATCAACCTAAGAAATATTAGTTTCATTCAAGACGATGAAACTCGTAACAGGGAACTGCAAAAGCAAGTTAAGGGGGAAATTAAATTTTCATAAGGTGCAAACCCTGCTGAAAAGTGGGAACTCACAGCCCACTTGGTGGGGTGAAAAATCTATTATGGGCCTGAACACTAAAAATGTGCTCAATTTCCGTTAATTTCCCTCAAATCAGATAGGGAGGTGGCAAATGATCTGGACTCCTATTACAAGCGTTTTGATATTCATGACTTAAGTACTGAAATGTCTGTGTATAAGAATCCATCTTTACAAAAAATAAGTATACACATCAACAGTGAAGCTGTGGTTAAACTCTTCAAAGGAGTAAAAGAGAGGGAAAGTCCAGGCCCAGATAACATTAGTGGCCGCCTTCTCAAGAACTGCGCAGCACCGTTGTCTGACATCTTTTCTTTCATCTACTCACAATCACTTCAGCTCACTAGAGTTCCCAGCATCTAGAAAGATTCTGATTGTACCTGGGCCCAAGATCAAACACCCCCAATCACTTAAGGATTTCCGCCCCATGGTTCTCTCTCACCATGAAGGCTTTTGAGAAGATCATTAAGGCTGAGGTTTTAGGGGTACCTAAGGAAATTCTGGATCCATTCCAATTTGCCTATATGTCAGGCAAGTGTGGAGGATGCTGTGATTACCTAACTCCACTCACATTAAGGCCATCTACATCGTGCTAGGACCTTTGTACAGCTGCTTTTTATTGACTTTTCTTCAACTTTTAATTGTATAGAATCACATATTTTAGCTGAGCAACCTGCTGGCATAGGCACTGATTATGGTCTTATCTGCTGGATAACTGACTTTTTAACTGACAGATCCCAGAAAGTGAGAGTTAATGGTGTTTTATCTAAGGTTCTTCTGTTCTCCACTGGTTCACAGTTCACTCATCCTCTCAACACTTTTATTCTCCTCGTATACAAATGAATGGCAGCGTCATTATGAAGGCAGAAACATTTTTAAGTTTGCAGCCCCATCCCGATAAATTAATTAATCCATTAATCAATGCCTCTTTATTAAATCAGATAAACATATCTCCATTAACACTATGTGCCCCAGTCTGTTAAAACTAACTAAAACTGTAAGTAAGGCTTTACTTAAAAAACCCACTCTTCACCCAGATGTTTATGCCAACTATAGGCCAGTTTCCAACTTTCCTTTTATTTCTTAAAGTTGTGTGACCATTTAAACAGAAATGGTTTGTTTGAAGAATTTCAGTCAGGTTTTAGAGTTCATCATAGCAGAGAAACGGCTTTGGTTAAAGTTACCAAGTTACTCCTCATGGCTTCAGATGATGGACTTGTCTCTATACTTGTCCTGCTAGATCTCTATGCTGCATTTGACACTATTGATCACAGTATTCTACTACAGAGATTTGAAACTGTGATCAAGATTACAGGAACTGCATTACACTGGTCTGAATCCTATCTGTCAGACAGATTCCAGTTTGGCAATGTAGACAATAATTCTTCTATATATTAATAGAAAGCATAGCATAAACTTCCATTGCTACACAGATGATACCCAGCTATATTTATTCATGATACCAAATGAAATCCGCTGGTTAAACTCCAAGCATGCCTTGAAGACATAAAGGCTTGGATGACCTGTAATTTTCTACTTTTAAACTAAGACAAAACAGAAGTCATTGCATTTGGCCATAAACATCACAGAGATTCATTATCTAATCATCCTGTTTGTTTGGATAGCATTACCTTGGCCCCCAGTACTACTGTGAAAAACATTGGTGTTAAATTTGACGAGGAGTGTGTCTTCCAGCCTGGAAGGCATGTAACTTATTACTGTCTGGCTGGCCAAATAGCCCTTTAAAAAACCTTTAAATTTTAAAGTCCTTTAAAAAAAACAATTGATTCAAAACGCTGCAGCAAGAGCACTGACAGGAATTTGCAATCCTCCTCCTTACATACAAGGCCGTAGCTCCATCATATCTAAAGTACCTCATAGCACCATATTGTCCCAAAAGATCACTACAATCTCAAAGTTCAGGTCTACTTGTGATTCCAAGAGTTTCAAAAAGTAGGATGGGAGATAGAGCCTTCAGCTACCAGGCTCCTCTCCTGTGGAACCAGCTCCCAGTTTGGGTTTGGGTTCTCTACTTTTAAGGTCAGGCTTAAGACGTTCCTTTTTGACGAAGCTTATAATTAGGGCTGGACTTAACCATCCGTTAGTTATGCTTCTATAGGCCTAGGCTGCTGGGGGACAACGCACTGAGGACATGTCCTCTACTTTCTCTTCTCTGGCATCAAGCTCCTGTCCTCTCATCTCTTATAATAGGGGGTCCAAGCAGCGAAGCTGCAGGAACCCCATTGTTTTTCTACGTTTTATTATTATTATTATTGGTGGGGGTTCAAGCAGCCCAGCTGCAGGAACCCCATTGTTTTTGTTAGTGTTATTATTATGGAGGGTCCAAGCTGCTGGAACCCCACTGTTTTTGTTAGTGTTATTGTTATTGGGGGTCCAAGCAGCAAAGCTGCAGGAACCCCATTGTTTTTCTACGTTTTCTTCTTATTGGGGGTCCAAGCAGCAAAGCTGCAGGAACCAGATTGTTTTTGTTATTATTATTGTTATTATTATTATTGGGAGTCCAAGCAGCGAAGCTGCAGGAACCAGATTGTTTTTGTTATTATTATTGTTATTATTATTATTGGGAGTCCAAGCAGCGAAGCTGCAGGAACCCCATTGTTTTTGTTAGTGTTAGTATTATTGGGGGTCCAAGCACCAAAGCTGAAGGAACCCCATTGTTTTTGTTAGTGTTATTGGGGGTCCAAGCGGCGAAGCTGCAGGAACCCAATTGTTTTTGTTAGTGTTATTGGGGGTCCAAGCAGCAAAGCTGCTGGAACCCCAGTGTTTTTGTTAGTGTTATTGGGGGTCCAAGCAGCAAAGTTGCTGGAACCCCATTATTTTTGTTAGTGTTATTATTATTATTATTATTGGGGTTCCAAGCAGCAAAGCTGCAGGAACCCCATTGTTTTTGTTAGTGTTATTATTATGGGGGGTCCAAGCTAATGGAACCCCATTGTTTTTGTTAGTGTTATTGTTATTGAGGGTCCAAGCAGCGAAGCTGCGAGGAACCCATTGTTTTTGTTAGTGTTAGTATTATTGGGGGTCCAAAAATGTCATGTTCCCTCATGTCACTTGATGTGTTTGGATATAGACCTGAACTGCTTTTCATTTCCCACAAGGGGGAGCTCAAAGATTTTCTACTGTCTCTTCATATGAACCACTGCTGGCCAATTTTTTTTTTTTTTTTTTAACATCTGTCCCACCAGGGGGGACTCAAAAGCCACACATTTTGGCCTGGCGGGATATCAGGTCATATCTCGTTTAGACACATAGAAATTAAATTTAATAATCCGTCTCCAGACCCTGCCTCTATGACACTTGCCAAATTTGGTGTCATAAGGCCACTCGGGAGCGCTGCAGGTAGCAAAAATATCGTGTTAACTCATATAACTTGATATGTTTGCATGTAGGTCTGAACTGCTTTTCATTTCCCACTAGGGGGAGCTCAAAGACCACACATTTTCAACTGTCTCTTCATATGAACCACTGCTGGCCCAATTTTTTCATATCTCTCCCACAGGGGGAGCTCAAAGGCCGCACATCTCGGCTGTTTTCTAATTTCTGTTCATATGAACTGCTGACAGCCGGGTTTTTTGCATCTCCCCATGGCGTCATCTTGCTGTATGGAGTCCATAACTGCTTGGACCCCTCATTGCTGCATGCAGCTATATTTATTATCATTATTCCGCTTTCTTCTGCCACTGGAGTCTGTGGCAGCTCATAGAACCGTATGGTAAAAAGTTGTGAAATTTTGCACATAGCTTAAGGACAGCGGTATATTTAATTTAACTGAGTTACATGTTGCCAGTAAGTACACTCTAGTGCCACCAATGGGTCAAAGTTGGAAGTACATTTGCGCACGTAACTTCTGAATCGTACGCCCAATTTTCAAAAACAAGGTGCCCTTGGAATCCTTGGTTCCTCCTGAGTTCAACCTATCCTATGACGTCATGATGCGTCATGATAGATTGTCCGCTATTTTGGATTTTGTCAAAAACCTTTAAAAAGATTCAAGGGTCGCAAATTTTGTCCGATTCTCACGAAAATCAGCACAGACTTCAGACCAAGCTGCACAAAAGTTACTAGATGGGTTTTTTAATTTCCACTTCGTTCGTCCGCTGCGGCCAATCGAAATCAGCGGCGAAGGCGCCATTTTCGATGTGAGCTCATATCTGGGCAACAGTGTGACATATTGACATCACATTTGGCAATATGGGTCCTGACTCGGTCCCAGGTGAACACCATGTTTGGTGCCATTTTGCCTCTAGGGGGCGCTGTAATTAGAAAAACATGATTTTGCTCATATCTCTTGATGACTTTATATTTGAAATGTGACATCCACAGGTACTGTGGGATGCCCTATTGATAGTTCATGCCAACTTTTCATGTTAGCCAATCATTGTCGGCAGCAACGCCACCAAACAGGAAGTTTGCTCGTATCTCGGTGACGCTTTGACTTCCGAAGACCAAACTTAGTCATTCGGCCTCTAGGGGGCACTGTAATTAACAAATTGCGTTTTTTCTCTTTTCTCTCAATGTGTTAGGATTTCAGAGTAAATTTTCATGTCTACTTATACTGTGGTACTTATACTGTTATACTCTCAAACTTTCACATAAGATTATCAGCTATATCTTGTATTATTAGATTCTATGCATTTCCTTCAGCTCGACACATGTATCTATGAGAGAAGTTTGTTTATGTTCCTTTTCTCTACCTTTCTGGCCTTCAGCAGATGGGTCCCTCCATATGAGTTGGGTCTTGCTCAAGGTTTCTTCCTGTTAAAAGGGAGGTTTTCATTGCCACCGTTTGTATTGTTAGTAACGCTCTATAAATAAAATTGAATTGAAAATTAAATTGAGATGACTCTGCCATTGTCTCACTACTAAGTCAACATGACCCAGTGCTAGATGATTTTATTGCTTGGTGCAAACGCTCCTTCCTAAATATCAATGTTTCTAATACCAAACCCTAACCCCTCAAGGATAATAAAGTTTATGTTGACCTTACTGTGAGCACCCTCAAGCTTTCGGACTCCAGCAAGACATTATCCACAAAGGGTCAAAACATGGAACAGTGGAGAATCATCCCAGGAGTGGCACTGTAAGAAAGAGACTGAGCAAATATGGCCTGCATGGCAGAATTCCAAGACAAAACCTACTGCTGAGCAAAAAGAACATAAAGGCTCATCTCAGTTTTGCTATAAAACATCTTGGTGATCCCCAAGACTTTTGGGAAGTACTCAGTGCACTGACAAGAAAAAAGTTAAACTTCTGGAAACGGTGTGTCCCATTACATCTGGCATAAAAGTAACACTGCATTTCAGAAAAAGAACATCATACCAGCAGTAAAATATGGTGATGGTAGCGTGATGGTCTGGGGCTGTTTTGCTCCTTCAGGACCTGGAACACTTGCTGTGATAGATGGAATCATGAATTCTGCTGTCTACCAAAAAATCCTGAAGGAGAAAATCTGTTTGTGACCTCAAGCTGAAGCGAACTTGGGTTCTGCAGCAGGACAATGATCCAGAACACACCAGCAAGCCCACCTCTGAATGACTGAAGAAAAACTAAATGAAGACTTTGGAGTGGCCTAGTCAAAGTCCTGACATGAATCCTACTGAGATGCTGGGTCATGACCTTAAAAAGGCAGTTCATGCTTGAAAACCATTCAATGTGGCTGAAATTGTGCTGTAAAACACTCATTGTAAGTTATCGCAAACACTTGATTGCAGTTTTTGCTGCTATAGATGGGCCAACCAGTTATTAGGTTTAAGGGGTAATCACTTTTTCACACAGGGCCATGTAGGATTGGATTTTATTTCCCTTAGTAATGAAAACCTTAATTTAAAACTGCATTTTGTGTTTACTTGTGTTATCTTTTACTGATATTTAAAATTGTTTGATGATCTGAAATATATAAAGGCAGGGTGTGTAAAATCTGTGCTGCCCCCTCCACTCCCTTCCCCCCATGAACACGCACATTGGTGGAGCAATTATTCAGTTATAGACCATGGTCGAGTCACAAGGTAAGTACTTTACCATTCTATCTATCATGCGCTAATTTAATTTATCAACAAACAAACGTTATTTCAGCATAGCTATTGACTAGCAAAGGGACGTGAACATGCACAATTTACTTTATGTGGAATAACTGATAGGAACACCCAAAACAGCGACACTGTGGCCTGTAATTGATGGAAAACTTCTGACTAGATGATTTTCATAAAGCCATCAAATACAGCCAGGAAAAGGCACAGAAGTTAAGCTTTCTCTTACAGCACTTGAATTACAGTATACGGACAGGCTTTTATTGAATTTGGACAAAATTACGCCTATTATTTTTTAACATTTTTTTTTACCTGCCCTGCCTTTAAGTGACAAATGTGCACAAAAATTAAAAATCAGGCAGGGGGCCAACAATTTTTCACACCACTGTAAGTTGTATTATGTTTTTCCTTAATAATAATGAATAATTACCTTCATTTGAAGACTGCATTTTGTGTTTACTTGAATTATCTTTGATTAATATTGTTTGATGATCTGAAATATAAGTGTGACAAACGTGCAAAAAAATACGAAATTAGGAAGGGAGCCAACACTTTTTCACAGCACTGTACACACTAACCGTTGTTTTTGTTTTTGAGTACAACAAAGGCAGGAGGACGTGATTTTAGTCAACAGTTCTTCAAAGACCCATGTAAAAACATGCTCTTTTATCAACTCTGAAATGATCAGTTTCACACAAGCACACAGACAGACAGACACCTATGCGTGCAGACACACACCCACATTTGGGGCCCCCTGGTGGTCACAGGCCTCCATAATATAAATGGTAAATTTAAAAGAATTTCATGCATTGGCCCAATGGCGAAATGGTTGAATCCATTCAGAAAATGTCAAATATCCCAACTTTTCTAGATGAAATGCAAACATTACAGAATGCATGGTTTTGTATTGTAATGATGATAATGATAATGCAGTAAGATTAAAAAATGTGGTTATAATGAAAGTCTATGGACCATTTTTTGGGAGTATCTGGCACTACATAAAAATACTAATGCAATCAAACCAATTTTATTGCTAATCTTTGACTTATCCAAGACTGTAATCATCAAAGCCCACCACTTCTGTTTTATGAAAAATAAAATTAGACTGGTATTTAAAGGGTTAAAAGTACATTATTGGAATTTTGGTAGTTGAAGGATTAAAACATTTAAAAAGCAATGAATATTTTATACTTGTGAGAACAACTAATGTTAGTTAAATGCGTTATGCACTTTATGCAAGTAGCAAAAAACATTAAGGAAAAGAAACAACAACAACAAAAAAAAACAGATTCAATCTGTGCCCATTTTTTGTCAACGGCAAGCTGATTAGATAGAGTTTTTGACCAAGACTACAGGGTTAATCTATGCTCAAAAATAAATAAATAAATAGATGCAAGCACTTTCACTCACCTCTCTTACTCCCAACAACACAGGAACCTTTTTTCAAGTCTGCCTTGAGCTTAGAGGCTACAAGAAACCTCTGGAACCATTCCTCCTTGTCCCTCCCAGTCCTTCCGAACAGGTAGATGGTCAGACCTCTGTTGGGAGAGGAGGACAACCTTTGCTCCTGTGCTACTCCGTTCCCCTCTACTTGGCGCTTCGTGCTAATGTCATCGCTGGCCTCCCACCTGTCTTCTTCTGCCTTTGACATGAAGTCATCTTGTTTACAAAGTTCAATGCAGATGGGGTATTTTTTGTTCCAGATTCGCTTCCTGGCAAGATTCAGTGGTGCCAGATACACCTAGGCAAAAATTGGAAAAAAAAATCTGAGTCACATTCTTGTTTAATTTCTTCAAAATCAATCAAAATTGCAGATTTTCTATGATCTCCTGTTTATAGACTTTTTCTATGAATATTTCTGAGCCTAATGTTATTTGACATTCACTGTTTGCACATGTTATAGAATCTTAAGAATGACTTTCATAAGCATTCAGAGCTGTAGTATGTTGGATACGTAACAGTGGTGTACCCACATTGCTGTTGGTGAGGTCATAGATCTTCTGACTGATGAAGTTTACATCTGGTTTTGGTTCATTATGTGCAGCACGACGGGAAATGTTGTGGTTAGGTTTAGACAGACGAATGATGGAACCCTCCAAGCGGACATACACAGAGTGTGTCAGTGTGGCATGGTATGTCTCTGGGTCATAGTTCAGTATCTCATTCATCCAGCCCTGGAAGAAGGACATTGTTGATTTTACAAAAAGTGAATGCCATTCAAAGCACTAGGTGGCCACCAGACATTTACAATTGAAAAGTTTTTGCAGGAGTTGTGAAATGTTGTCAATAAATAAAATATCCTGCTCCGTCTAGAGCAGGGGTGTCAAACTCATTTTAGTTCAGGGGCCACATACAGCCCAATTTGACCTCAAGGGGGCCAGGCCAGTTACCCAATAGCTTATTACGTGGTAAATAACGACAACTCCAAATGTTTCCCTTTGCTTTAGTGCAAAAAAGTACAGCTACATGTAATGAACAACTGTGAAATTTCTTATTTCGTCAAAAATTTTCAGCTAATATCTTCAGTGTAATTTTTGCAAATTCATCCCACAGGCCAGATTGGACCCTCTGGCGGGCCGGTTCTGGCCCCCGGGCCTTATGTTTGACACCCCTGGTCTAGAGCATCAATCTCATCCATAAAGCTAAACGCAAAATAAGAGCAGTTGCATAACTTTGTCGGAAGATGGTGGTGTCAAAACAGCACAAAAAAAAAACTTTGTTTAGTTCAAATTAGTTCTGTGTCTCATGGAAGATTGCCTGTGGTACAATAAGGTACACATCTCTTTATTGTGACATTTTGTGAATTACATTTCAGCCAAACTATTGTCGGTCACAAACAAATGTTAGGAATGCACCCAAACTTTCCTCTATTCAAGTCAAACGTTTTTGCAACTCCAACAGTTTGATTTAATTTTTAAATGGTCAAAATACTTTACATTTTGCATCGGACACTGCAGCATGACAAAATGAATCTGACCAACGAGTGAGAGATTTACTGACCTTACAGATTTCTGGTTCTTTGGTGTCCAACTTGGTTACATTCCAAAGGTTCCTGTGGCGTCTGGAATCATTTTCAGAATGTTTTGGTCCAGTCACCCACACAAGACCAATGGCTAAAAAGAATCCCAGCCCAATCCCAAGCATCATTCCTCCAATGTACGTTGGCAGAGGTAATACAAAATACCCATAGACCAACAGAGTAAGGATGACAAGAGTATAGTGGGGAACACTAGGTGCCGGTTCAACACTTTTAGATTCATCTTCCCTGCATGTGTCAGTACTAGCACTTAGTGGCATTTTAGTCTGACCACCAGTTCCTGTATTTTCAGATCTATCAACAAATTCACCCTGTGTATCAGTATAAGTGTCTAAGTCATCACTATAGTGGATGCAAAAGTCTTCATCCTCCTGTTTAGAAAGAGCGGACATCGAATACTTATCCAGTGACATAGAAAGTAAAGGTGATTTGTTAGGGCTTTTAGTGTCAACAGAAGGGTTCACGGTTGATTCAGATGTACCAGTAGCTCTGCTGTTAGGGCTTTTGGCTGTCAAGTCACATGCTTCTTCCTCCTTGATGAAGTAATTGTTATTGCTCTCGAGGGAACCACGGACTGAATTAATGTTTGAATGTTCTACAGCACTGGCAGAGAGAGACTTGGGCCGGTAAATGCTACTACCAACTAAGCTACCACTCTTTTCATCCATGATTTTGCTCAGGAGTTGGAACGGCTCGGCAATAGCTTCAGAAAGACGTCGCTTGGTGTCTTCAATTCGTGCCTCGACTTCTGAGACTTTGAAGAAGCTCCTGTTATCTGGTGGGGTTAACGGCAAGCAGGGGGCAGTTTTAGTATCGCTAGCTGATGACACAGCAGCAGATGGCATCCGGGATTGTGCAAATTGCTTAAAAAGTTGCAGGTTAAGGCGGGATTCTGGAAGACGGTAGGGTGTGGTGGAGGAGGGTGGGTCCTGAGATGTATTTGAAGATAATGATTTGACCAAAGTCTTCATGAGATGCTTATGCCCTAATGGTGGAGCAGGAACAGAAGAGAACCCGTCATGAGACTCAATGCCAGAGGAGAAAGACTTTACCAAGCTTGTAAAAGGTTTGTCACTGGAGGGAAAGCTCAAAGATTTTGTGGGAACAGAACTGAAAGTTGAGGCTTTTTGCTCACAAATATGTGAAGACATAGTTTGTGTGGGAGAGGTGTGATGTCTAAAAACAGGAGAAAGTGTGGATGATGTAATGACATCCAAAGCAGCAGAGTCCAAGGGCATCTCTTCAAACATCTCCTCACATACTTCTAAGGCTGTCACAATATTCGAGTCATCCATGGTGGCTGAGGTAGTGGAGGAAATTGTATTGTACAGCTCTTCTTCATCCTTCTCTTCCTCTTTCCCAAGTGTAGAGAAGTGGATGGTAATGTTTTCCTTTGACAGTGATCCCTGGACTTTGAGTTTGGGGGGCACAGTGGATGGCTCTTTATTTGTAGAGGAAGTGCTCTCTGCATGGCTAGGATGCTGGCTGTTCATTTCAGTACTCCCACGAAGTCGCAGTCTGCAAATGAGGTAACAAGATTACACTAAAAAGGAAAATAATCAGGAAAATAATCAGCTCTTTTGTCACTAATTACACAACACAACTAAGTAGTACTGCATTTTTGAATCCAGCAGGTTGGTCTGAAAAAACTGCGCCAAAGTCCACTTCAAGTTAGAAGAATAATCCCTAGGAAGTCCTCGCACAGAGAATCTGCCATTCCTGTTGCGAATAAGCGAGAGGTGAAAATTTCTAAATTGAATTTAAGAGGAGAACTATCAGATAAAATCAAGGAGATGATACATCATTTATCATGCCAGTGATAAATGGCAAATCTTCTCCTCCAAGATTTTATGAGCTAGTTTACATTCTTTCATTTGTGTTTTTAAACAAAAAAATATATATATTTGCATGTGTGACTGTAGTGTGGGTACTTGCAAATGACCTATTATCTAGGGATGGGTACAGATACTCGGTAACGTAATGGAATCGGTGCTGATGCAAACGGTACTAACAAGACCAAAAAGCAACACATATTTCGGTGCCACTAAATTTTTAATTATCGCCCCATTAGCTCTATTGCTGTGCCAACACTACACATGACATACGTCTGTTTTTCACCTGCACGGATGGAAGTGAACCGTCAAATCTGAGGACATATAACATTTGCACCATCTTTGATAACCTGTGAGAGCTTGTTGCTAGGTGTTTTTGAACACTTTAAAACTTTGGCATGTTCTCTGCGTTCTGTATTTTCTGTATTCTGTATTGCTGCTGGTTTTGATACACTGATGTTTTTATCACAATAATTAAATTACAATTTGTGAATTTTATTTTATACTGGTTAATGTATTAATTAAACATAGGTTTTTTGCTAGTTTTTTTTTTATTTTTTTTTGTTTTTTTTAAATGCGCCTGAAAGAGTGGCTGCATGTTGCCAGTAGTTCCACAAAGAATAACATTTATAGGTTAAAGAATAATCTTTATAGGTTATTCTTAGCATGTTAATGGCTGAATTTTTGTCTGACTTGTTGGTTTTCTGTGCCTTAAATCAATCAAATGGTTTTTGGTAGTTTTTGTCTTCTTCTGCTGTATTTTATTTTTTTTTTTCTGGACTTTTTGTATTTGGCTGTGTCATTGGTTGTTGATTATAGAGTTCAGCAGAGTGGCCACTGTGTCCATTGGCGTGTTCCTGCTATTGGCTGCTAGCGCTGCTAGCACTGTCCCCTGAGGTAACCGGAGTGAGGCCTGAGGCTCCTGCTAAACTTCAGAAGAAGTGCTTTGGATGCCATGCTGGAGCTGGTGGCCGAGAAGGAGGTTCGGGTCGGTGCCATCTGTACTCACGGGGAACATGAGGTCTTCGGCAGCAGGAACGATGTACTGTGTGCGCTTGATGGGAACCAGAGGGAGTGTGTCGTCAGAAGTGCTTTAGAGACCTGGTTCATAGGACGACAGTACGTCTACGCCCGGCTTCAGACGCTGTGGGCAGACCCAATCCGTTGACGTTTACATCCTTCGTTCAGCCGATAAGGAAACAGCATTGACAAGAAGCACCATGACGACACAGTCCACACCACTGTTGCTAAGCAACTGGCCAAACATTCACATCACCTTGGACTGTTTTGCCAACTACTTTTGTATATTTTCATAATGATAATTCTGTACATTTTTTGATTACACTGCTTATTTTTATTTTACTTTAATTTAATCTCATTTTATTTATCTTTCTTGTGGTTGTTATGAGTGTTTACTTTTATGTGCGACGAAGCTATGGCGACAAAGTAATTTCCCTCGTGGATCATCAAAATCTGTCTAAGTCTATATAATTTTAATAAATATTCTGTTCAACTTGGACATCACAAAATGTCTTAAAAATGAAAATATTTTTTGACACAATTTGTATGTTTTCTATTTTTTAAAAACTGGTTCCTGCACAGTTTAAGCACCGGTTTAAGCACTGACTTGTTGTTTTTTCTGTGCCTTGGACCAGTCAAAATGTTTTTTTGGTTGTTTTGTCTTTTTATGCTGTTTTTATTTAGTTTTTTCTGAAGTTTTTGCTTTTGGCTGTGGAGTTCGGTGGAGCGAGTGTTGGATCCATTGGTGTATTCCTGCGATCAGCTGCTAGCGCTGTCTGTGCCCCCTGAGCTGCCTGGAGTGAGGCCTGAGATTGCCGCTGAACTTCAGAAGCAGCATTGGGGATGCCAGGATGGAGTTAGAGGTGGAGGAGCAGACAATATTTCGCTTGATAATACTTATTTTTATTTTACTTTAATTTCATCTAATTTTATTTTATCTTTCTTGTGTTTTCATGAGTGTTTACTTTTATGTGCAACAAAGTCTAAGTCTAACGACACCCATCTCTAGTATCATCAGATCTGATGACCACATTCTCATATTTAGCAAAAATTGTAAAGTCTAAACAGGTCAAATCAAGGTCAGAAATGCAAGCATATGAAGACTGTAGCAGCAAAAAAAAAACAGAAAAACATATATTTGGTCACGTGGTAAGGAGAATATTGCATTTTTTTCCAAGCACTGGGTTTTGCAGTTTCAATGTATTGCCAACACTTAAACCATATAAAACACATCTCAGACTTTGAAGAACGTGTCCAGATACAACAGATGCCATTCTGTCCTGTGCCTTGTGCCACATCCAAAACTTTTCTGATGACTCTTCCATAGTTGGACGTATCGTTGTAATGATGACGAGGAGCAGTACATAGGAGTGATCAAAAGTTTGTTGTGTTAAGCAACCAGAACCACCTACAACTCAACATCACAAAGACTAAGGAGGTGGTCGTGGACGACAGGAGGAACTGGAGGGGACCTGTCCCAATCACAATCCCGGGTGAGGACATGGAGAACGTGGAATCGTACAAGCACCTTGGGGTCCACATCAACAACAAACTGGACTAGACTAGACACATTATACAGACACCCACTACAAGAAAGGACAGAGCAGGATGTTCTTCCTGAGGAGACCAAGGTTGTTTGGACTCTGTAGGAGACTGGTGGGGTTAACAAGCTCAACAAGCTGGTGAGGAAAGCCTGTTTGGTGGTGAGATTGAACTTGGACTGTTTGGAATCAGTGGCTTAGAGGAGAGTGAAGGACAAAATCTGTGCAATATTGTACGACAAGCTGTGGCTCATTCAGCCCGCAGATCATCCCACCATCAGCGCTCAGAATCTACGCTCACTACCTGCCAAAACAATAACATTGTGATACATTGATGGTAGGGTGGCACAGTTGAGGTCCTGCCTACCTGTGAGGTGAGGAAGACCAGCAGCAAGTGAGAGGATGCAGATGGAGAGTGTTAGGCAGTGGCACACACACACAAACGAGAATTCAGACATAGAGAAAACAATAATTTTTACCATGGTCAATTCCACCGCAGTGTATGTTGTATTAAAGTCTGTTTGATTAACAGGAGCATAATTTGTCCTATGTTACTTTGTTTATTGCACTAGTAAGTAGAGTACAGATTTCATTTCGGACATGTTTGTGTGCCATGTTATTTTGTCTTTTGCACTAATATGTCTTTGTATTTGAAAATATAGGCCCAAGGCATAGTAACACTCCATGTCTACCATCACATATTTGAGAGTGCTTCATTATTATTGATTTTCGCTATTTTTCTTATGTAAAGAAGCCAGATAGGTGTTCAGTAATTTTTTAACATAAATGTGAAGCACAATAACCACTGTATTGTAACTGATAAAAAGATTGTTAAAGATGACTGATATTCTGGGCTGTTCGGGGCAGCAGCTCATCCTGCACACCACACAGGTGGGGACAGTGACAACTTTTTCCCCCGTAGTGCTGTTTATTTCAAAGTAAAATTGCATCATTAGCTATACATGGTCGGTATACATTTGTCATTTCACAGATAAACAGTGGGCAGCATGGTGTATTTTTTTTTAACGTTTTCAGTTTGTTGATGACCTGAAGAATGGACCGGTCATACCCCCACTCTTTCAAAAGGCTGCTGATATTCAAATAAATCACCATGTCACTCTTTTTTCCTCACTTGCAGCTACTAATTTCAGAACCTGGTTGTGATGCCCAGAATTTGCCCTTGTAAGAGAACAACCCTGCAACTGGTCAGAATGTGTATACACAAGAACACAGTGGGCAGACAACATCCTCCTGTAACCACTGGTTTAGGTTCTGGGGAGATGGCAGCACAACACAAGTAGCCGCCATCACAAATCTAATCCTACTAGCCTCCATGCTCCACAGCTCTCTCCATTTCCTTAGTACATCTTATTGCTTCCTCTTGCCTATGAATTTTGTCCACTACCATCTTTCTCTTTTCTGTTATTCATGTTGCTCCACAGAGATTTCCCTGCACACAGCCCCAGGCCTCCATGCCCTTGCTGTACATGACCTATGATATCCCTAAGCCTGAGGGCGGCCTGTGCTTCCTGTACCGTGTCTCTCTGATTCCACTTCCTCAACGTTTTAACTGTTGGGGCTGTACACCTAACTACTAAGTGAGAGTCATCAGCAGTTTAGCCTTAGCACACTTAAACTCAGCTAGGCTATTTACTGGGAGCTCACTCCAGTATGCCTTTCCCATACAAGACTGCACCGCTTAAGCAGCATGGGACACCAAGCCAGACTGATGAATTAATCATCCTTTCAAACTTCTCAACCTTTGACAGAGGAACCTCATATACTGTCAGTGGCCACATTAGCCAGGGCAATAAACCAAACTGCACACATCATAACCTTAACTTTCCTGGGAGCCCTAACCGGTCTTTGCTTGAAATGCCTTGAATCATTTCCTGCTTCAATCCTTCAAACTGCGCTCTTTCACAAAGAGTTGCATCATACCACCTTCCCAAACTCTTCTCTGGCTTCTCATATACTGTGGGAACCAACTCCTCATTTATGACAAACCTCTTATCTACTACCTTTCCTTTAACAACTGAGATACTCCTAGACTTACTCAGCTTCACTTTCATCCTGGCCCACTGCAAGCTGATGTTTAACTTATCCAGCCGTCTGCTAGTACATGGAGCAGTTGACGTCACAGTCCATCTAGGCCCTAACTGGGGTGAGGCGAAGCCCACCATGCAGCTTTTCTCCACCTACCACCCATTTTGAGGCCCTTATAATCACCTCCATTGCCATTGTAAAGGCAAATCCATTTTTCTCCAAGTAACTGGACAGCCTCTGTGTCACAAAACTGAAAAAAACCATCTCCTCAACATTGAGCAGACTGATCGGTCTAAAATGACTTGTCTCTAACAAGTCCCTCTCTTTGGGAATGAAAATCCCCCCTGCTCTACGCCATGCCTTGGGAATAGGGATCGACCGATTATCGGCGCCGATATTCAGCATTTTGATGCATATCGGCATCGGCCTTTTTAGTTTTATCCGACGGCCGATAAGAGATCAATTTAAAACTGGATTATTTGGGCTCTGATGCAGCTGTGCCTCTCTGTCTGCTGTCACTACGCTGTCTCCAGCATTGTCCCACCCACGGCACCGTCTGATTGGTGACACGCAGAGCCATGGCACGGGTAACAGCCAATCAGCAGCGAAAGTTGTACATGCACATTGCACACACAGACACACACGGCGGAGAGGAGAAAAAGTTTTGCCACCATTGAAAGCCTCAAAATACCTTTCATCGTCACATAGTGCCTAATCCTGAAACGACTACTTCGCTTAACGAAACTCCTGAGGCAGAATGAGTAAAGCGGGTAGATCGGGCGGTAAAACTGAAAAGCAGCAGGGTGCTAAAGCCTGTAGCAGAATGGCGGAAGATCCTGTGGCACCATTAACGACGGAGACGCTTGTCCTAGAACTTGGAAAAATGAGAAGGGATATGACCGCCGAACTCACAGCTTTACTAAATAGCTCACTGGAACCTATCTGGTCGTCGGTCTAATCCTTCCATCTGAGCTTGGCGGCACAAACTTCTACTATCAAAGAGATGGAGACTAGCTTATCCGACCACAGCAACAGGATAACGCAACTAGAACTGGACGTGAGCGGGCTCCAGTCTGACCTGGGATCGGTGGTGAAAGAGAATACAGAGCTCAAGGCAAAAGTGGAGGACTTGGAGTCCCGCTCAAAACGCCAAAATGTCCGTGTGCTGGGACTCCCGGAGAACGTGGAGGGAAAAGATGCGAGGGTCTTTATGGCCAAGCTGTTCGCTGATTTACTGGGAGACCTGCTCTCTGGACCGCCTGAGCTGGACCGCGCACACCGCAGCCTGCAGCCGAAACCCCGACCGGATGATCCTCCACGTCCTGTTATCGTCAGGTTCCACCGCTACATGGAGAAAGAGGCTGTTCTGAGGTGGGCAAAGTCACATAAGGACTCTTCTTACAATGGCCACGGAATCAAAATCTACGAGGATTTCAGCGCAGCGGTGGCGAGGAGGCGAGCAGCATTTAACCCGGTCAAGGGGCTTCTCTACCGGCGGGGAGTGAAGTTCGGTGTGCTGTACCCAGCGCGCCTCCGAGTCACCCACAACAACAGGGAGCACATCTTCAACTCTCCCGAGGCCGCGGAGACTTTCTACCGGCAAAACTTTCCAGCCTAGGAGGCTCTAACGATGGAGTAAAAATACATTCAGGTGACGCTGCTTTGGCTAAGGTATTAGTTACAATATGTTATCGGACTTTTGTTGGCCTGCTGTTAAAGTTACGTTCATTCTTGTTCGGTACCGGTTGTATGTACACTGGCTCTGGCAGCTCGTCGGTTTTATTCGAGCGTTCATCAGACATATATTACTGTATCTCTCAACAGATGTAAGCTATATGTGGGGGGTGGGGTGGGGTGGGTGGGGGCTGTGCGCCTTGTTCGGTGTTTTTTTTTTTCTTTTTTTTTTCTCCTGTTTGTTTGCTTGTTTGTTTGTTTTTTTTTGTTTTTTCCCTTTTCCTCTTTCTTTACCTTTGGTCCCAAACTACTGGTTTCACTCAGTCTTATCTACCTTGTGTATCATAAATGGCAAATGCTTCTGTTGTGCCAGGGGGAGTAGCCGGACATAAAATTAATATTATTACTTGGATTGGAATGTGCGGGGTTTGGGGGGGCAGTGTAAGCGTGCCAGAGTCTTTTCACACTTAAAGTATCTCTCCACTGATATTGCTTTTTTGCAGGAGACTCACCTGCGTACAATTGACCACACTAGGCTCCGTAAACCATGGGTTGGACAGATATTTCACTCCAATTTCAACAGTAAATCCAGAGGCACAGCCATTTTAGTACATAAACGAATTAAGTTTGTCTCTGATCATATATACTCTGACCCTGGTGGTCGTTACATTATAGTTTCTGGTATTCTTTACCAAACTCCTGTTGTGTTGGTCAGCGTGTATGCACCTAATTGGGATAGCCCAGATTTTATGTCCACGTTATTTTCCCATCTGCCAAATTTAGATACTCATCATCTTATACTAGGAGGAGATTTCAACTGTGTCGTCGATCCAAGCCTTGATCGTTCACAGCCCAGATCGACCTCAACAACAGCAATGTCTAAGACTTTATTAACACTGATGGATCGTGTGGGGTGCGTTGACCCTTGGCGTTTCTTTCACCCTAATGCTAAAGACTTTTCTTATTTCTCTACTGTCCATCAAGTCTATTCCCGCATAGATTTTTTCTTTATTGATAAGGCCCTCTTACCTCTCGTCAGATCTACAGATTACACAGCCATAGTAACTTCGGACCATGCGCCTCACATACTCGAGCTTTGTTTCCCCTCGGGTTCACATAGGCACCAAGGAGGCTGGAAGTTGAACACGGGTTTACTGGCCGACGCAGAGTTCTGTAATTATGTATCTTCGGAGATTGATTTCTTTTTAGAGACTAATAGGTCTGATCACATTTCCCCATCGCTTCTGTGGGAAACACTGAAAGCCTTTTTACATGGGCGTATCATCTCTTTCAGTGCGCATTTGTCCAAAACCAGAAGGTTGAGGCAGCGACAACTTATGGACTCTATCTTAGACATTGATAGGCAGCATGCCTCCTCACCAGATCCTGCTCTGGCAACTAAACGTCTGCAGCTGCAAACCGAATTTGACCTCCTATCAACAGGTAAAGCGGAACACCTATTACAACGGACGAGAGCAACTTATTATGAGCATGGGGACAGAGCCAGTCGCCTTTTAGCCTCGCAGCTGAAGCATCAGCATGCCTCTCACTTTATTTCACAAATATATGACTCTTCCCAGAAACTGACAACAGATCCAGCAAACATAAATCTTGAGTTCTCTTCGTTTTATTCTAACCTTTACAAATCAGAACCTTCCCCTGATACCTCGGTCATGGAGTCATTTCTTAATAATTTAGATATACCAACTGTAAATAAAGAATTAGCAGAAAATTTAGATAAACCATTATGTCTACAAGAAATCACTTACTGCATTTCTCTGATGCAGAATAATAAAAGCCCCGGCCCAGACGGTTTCTCAGCTGAGTTCTTTAAAAAGTTTGCTGTACAGCTTGCCCCTTTATTACTAGATGTTTTCAATGATTCGTTAGAACGGGGTGTTTTGCCGCCAACACTAAATGAGGCGCTGATATCTCTTATACTTAAAAAGGATAAAGAACCAAATTTATGTAGTAGCTATAGACCAATTAGCTTGCTTAACAATGATGTGAAGTTGCTGGCAAAGATACTGGCATGCCGACTTGAGACATGCCTCCCTGAAATTATATCAGAGGATCAAACAGGCTTTATTCTGGGCCGTCAGTTGTCATCTAGTGTACGTAGACTTCTAAATGTGATCTTGACTCCCTCTTCTTCTCCAAATCCTGAGATGGTTATTTCACTTGATGCGGAGAAGGCATTCGATCGGGTGGAGTGGCAATATCTGTTTACAATCCTCCAGAAATTTGGATTCGGCCCTAAGTTTATCTCATGGATTCGCCCTCTCTACTCTGCTCCGTTGGCAAGAGTTAAAACAAATTCAGAAATTTCGCCCCCTTTCCCTCTTTCGCGTGGCACGCACCAAGGATGCCCCCTTTCACCGCTGCTTTTTGCTCTCGCTATAGAGCCTCTGTCTATTGCCCTGAAAGCTTCCACATTATTTTCAGGTATAATCAGAGGAGGGGTTGAACACAGAGTAGCACTATATGCTGATGATTTATTATTATATGTTCGAGACCCAGTAAATTGTGTTGGTGGAATAGTAAATCTGTTAGAGACCTTCGGAATATTTTCTGGTTATAAGCTGAATATCACAAAAAGTGTGTGTTTTCCTGTTAACCAGTTAGCGAAATTGATTTCTCCTGACGTGCTGCCCTTCCATCTATCTCCTAGTGGCTTTAAATACTTAGGTGTAAACATCTCACATTCCTTTAGCTCACTTTTTAAGAATAATTTTGTGGAATTGACTGAGAAGATTAAATTAGACCTACAGAGATGGGGTGTGTTACCTCTCTCACTAGTGGGTCGTATCGAAACAATTAAAATGAACGTATTACCCCGGTTCCTATTTCTTTTTCAAACTCTCCCTCTCTTCCTCTCCAAATCTTTTTTTAAATCACTCAACACCATTCTACTTTCTTACATCTGGGCAGGCAAGCCCCCCAGGATTCAAATATCTATCCTCCAGAGGCCCAAACAAGATGGGGGCCTTGCACTTCCCAATATGCAGTTGTATTACTGGGCTGCTAACCTCCAAAAGCTTAAATCATGGTATCATTTCCCTGACACTAGCTGGTGTGTTATAGAAGCTAGCTCTTGCACTTCATCCTCTCTACCTGCATTGCTTTTTGCTCCGCTCACAACGCGCCCCTCTCAGTATACTAATAACCCTGTTGTACTTTCCTCACTAAAAATCTGGAAACAGTTCAGGCAACATTTTGGATTAAAATCTTCCTCTGTCCTTTCCCCTATTTGCAACAACCACCTGTTTCTACCTTCTCTGCTAGACCCAGCTTTTAAATTATGGAAAAAGAAAGGCCTGGTTTCTTTCTGTGATCTTTTTCTGTGATGAAACATTTGGTAGTTTGGAAAACCTTGTCACTAAATTTGGCCTGTCAATTCAAGGTCGATTTAGATATTTCCAACTTCGTAGTTTTGTAAGGACTAATTTTACATCTTTTCCTAAACTGCCTGAGAAGACTCTTTTAGAGAATATGATGTCTCCATCATCAAAATCACAAAACAGCATTGGGTCAATTTATAACCTTTTACTCTTTTCACAAGTATCTCCCCTTTCATGGCTCAGGGGCACATGGGAAAAAGAGCTCGGGCTGGGGCTGGACGAGGACTGGTGGAGAGAGTCACTGCTTAGGATCAGCTCCACTTGTACTTGTGCTCGTATGAGCCTTATTCAGTTTAAAGTGGTTCATAGGGTCCACTATACTAAGGCCAGGCTAAAGAGATTATTTCCTGATACAGATGATTCTTGTGTTAGATGCTCTCTCTCCCCAGCAGACCACACACACACGTTTTTCTCCTGCCCTAAGCTCAACTCCTTCTGGTCGTCTTTCTTCAACTCCCTCTCTGTAATTCTGGGCATCCCCCTGACCCCTTGTTCCTTAACTGCTATTTTTGGTGTGTCTCCTATGGGCAAGTTTAATAAATATCAGGCTGACCTTGTTGCGTTTGCTGCCCTCATCGCCAAGCGACGCATCTTGTTACATTGGAAGAGTCCTAATCCCCCTGGCACAACCTCCTGGTTAAAAGATTTAATGTCTTTTCTTCATTTAGAGAAAATCAAACACACAGTCAGAGGATCTGTGAAAAGATATCACAGAATATGGGACCCCTTTCTTTCCTATGT
Organism: Mugil cephalus; assembly: GCF_022458985.1. NCBI lineage: Eukaryota > Metazoa > Chordata > Actinopteri > Mugiliformes > Mugilidae > Mugil > Mugil cephalus. Next base: position 56,144 of record NC_061771.1, on the reverse strand, counting down.
CAACTCTTTAACTTTGATAGACTCTTAAATTAAATAATTAATAAATTTTTTTGTTATTGTGTGTTTCATTAGTATTGTTATTATTATTATTGCTATTCTATTATTTTCTTTATTATTATTATTATTAATTTTTTCTTGACCTTTTATTTACCACATAAAGTGAACTTTGTACATTGAGCATTGGGCTGGGTGGGTGGGTGAATCGGGGGTGTTGGTTATTTGGTATTTTGTCTGGACACTCTCTTACAATTAGATTTACCTCTAGAGAAAAGGAAGCAAGAAAATGTCAGACTTCCTACTTACAGTTGATTTGTGTTTTGTCTGTAACATGCTGTGAAGTTTGCACAATAAACATATTATAAAAAAAAAAAAAAAAAAAAAAAAGCCGGCGCTGTTCCTGCGGGCTTGATTTCGGGGTAAGTTAAGGCAGCAGAGTCTCCCACAATTGTAATAAACATCCCAGTCCTCTACAGCTCATAACTACTAGTAAAATTACTGTGATCCCATTAATGTTATAAACACATAAGCGGCAGCTCTGCTCTGCTTGCCTGTTAATCACTCATAACAAGGTTGCTGATAATATCGATATGTTTTCTGGAAACGAATATCGGCTCCAAATATCGGTTATCGGCCTCCTTGACAACTAATAATCGGTATCGGTATCGGCCCTGAAAAAAACATATTGGTCTATCTCTACTTGGGAATAACCTGTTTCTTCCATACTACCCTCAACAATTTCCAAAAAAATCTCAGTACATCTGGTGCACTCTTATACAGCCGATATAATGATGACTCAGTTAGGTCCCAGGGCTGAAGAGGCTCTTCACCTTCACCTTCCTGAACCTCTTTCCACCTTGGTGGGCTGTCATCCCACTGACTACCTATCTCCCCAATTGGTGGAATATTAGAGGGGAGTGCCGTCTCCCTAAACCTTTACTTATCGTTATGTATCTAAATCTAAACAGATCCCTATAAAATGCTACTCTAGCCCGCTCTTTCCTTCTATATTTTTTTCATGGTTTCCTCTCTTGTACAAGTCTGTCGATATCTTGCTGACGCCTAGACATAACTACCTCTACCTCTGGGGTACTGTTTCTCAATAGTGCCAAATCTTTCCTTACCATAATCGTATATAATATCTCCCATCTTCTCCAACTTACTCTCTGCCATCCCTTTTAGCTTACCTAACGCACTGGCCAAATCATTATCGATGTCCTCCCACTTCCTACTTTCAGCTGCACCTGGCCACTTCACCCATGTTTTCTGACTCCTTGGCTGGCTGGCTGTTCTGCCTCCGTATTGCCCCAACATTAGGGATGCTGATGTCTTGCGAACAGTAGGTTACTTCCCGGTACTTCCTGTCGCCGGACTTCAACCGACTGACTTGATACACTTCTTAAAAAGTAGCTATAAATGCAGGTTCCCTCTGTTCCCTCTACCAAGCACTTTTTCCTCCCTTGATGGATTCTGAGGCTTTTTGCTGTTGTTACTTTCGCCAGCCACACACACAAACCTGCTGCTTCTTTCCATCTCCATCAGAACCACTAGCTTCCATAAACAAGTTTTGCCTACTTGTTGTCACATCCATTCCATAGTCAAACCCGTGTTAGTCATCTTCCACCCCTGTCCTTGCCAACTCTTGGGGTATTTTACCATCATTCAAATCTGTAGCTACATAGGGTGTAGTCAATGGCTTACCAAAGTCTTGGCTACTGTTACAGTGAGGTGCTAACCCACTGTAGCCCCGGTGGGGACTGTTCCCTCCTGTCAGCTGTCCATGCTGTCAATAAGTCTTTCCCTACTTACCAGCTGCGCTGTTGACAGCAGTCCCTAGCCTAGGCTAGCTTTCACATTCATTAATACACAGGATTGTGCCATGATCCAAGGCAAAACACATTTAGAAGCCTAGCGCTTTGGCGTTCATATGTGTATGTAACTGTAATCACAAAGTTACCTGTGTAGTGTGTCAGTGTGTGTGTGTGTGTGTGTGTGTGGGTGAGGAGGGTGCGCTTGCGCGCGCATGTGTTTGTGTAACTGTAATCACAAAGTTACCTGTGTAGTGTGTGTTAGTGTGTGTTGTTAAATAAATGTATGGGACACCGGGATCAGCTGTATTAACAGCAGAGACAACTGATCAATCAACTGGTCTCAGCTGTGGCCTAGAGCTGTGGCTCAGGGGTTGCCGTGGCAACTCACAGTGGTCGTCAATGACGACGGAAGCGTGTGGAACCGGGTCACAGAAAAGAGCTAGATTTCCCCCCTTTTCGATGGTCCCACATTTGGGCTTACTGCGACAAAACGGTAGCTCCTATCAGAAAAACAAGCAGACCGTGGATGTCGTAAGACCTTCCTGAAGACTTTGATAAGTTTTTTGTCCTCCTGGAGTAAATATTTTGGACACACTATCGAGTTAAAGACAAAGGTCCTTCTCCTTTCCTCAGAAAATCTTTGCATTGGAGTGAATGGAGAGTAGACAGATACTTTACCGTGAACAGAGGCTCACAGTTTAAATTCTTTACGTCTCACTGCTTTGCCAAACACATTGTGAGAGACACAGCAAGTTTGTCTACAACTGTGGAAAAAATCATGTGTCTAGTGTGTAAATTGTGGCCGGGCCGAGCGTGCAAAGAGACAAATTTCAGGCGATTTCACACACGTTCTCTTACTCTAAGTACCAACATTCCACACTTTTTTTGGAAAAAGATCATGGTCATTGAACAGTGACTGATCAACAACGATAAGACCAATCAAAACGAGGAAATAATACACCAATACACAAGGCTTGTGTCTACATTTTCAAGTTCAAATGAAGTCTGTAGGTGAAAATATGCCAACCTACGTCACGAAAAATTCATATTTCAGAAAGAAAAGTAATAGCACACTGATCCGGATCAAGCTGCACGTTTTGATATATTTTGATATATAACTCATCCTACAGCTTGAAGAGCCCTCTGGGCATCCACACTAATAGGAAGAAACGTAGCCCCTAATAATAATAAAAATAATAATAAGAAGAAGAAACACGCGGGATAACAATAGGGCCTCAGGAGAAGCCCTAACTAGAAAATTCCCTCTGGAAAATTTTGAAAGGGCTACAGGGGGCTAATGCCGGAGGAGTAAACACACTTAGCACACTTAACCGACATTTAGCACAACTGAATGTGGGTTACCTAGTTTTAGGTATGGTTTTAGTTCACACAACTCTCTGCTGTAGTTCCTGTGTATGGGAGTGACAAATTTGTCACGACAAAGAAATGATGGTATAGGATCAAGGGGCGTGTCTGTGTGTGTGCATGCATTTCTGTGTGTAATTGAGAGTTTCTCAACTATGTCAAATAATGCATGCACAAACACTGCACTGTAAGCAGTCTTTCAGTGGTATTGTTTATATGACTTTATTTTTAAAAGTATATTTATTCAAAGAAATCAATTTATTTTTCTTTCATAGTTTTTGGAATTACCCATAAGTAAAAAGTGTGAGTATTTTCATAACTTACTATTTTATGTGATAAAATTAATTTGATTGGACTTCACCATAAATTGATTTTACAAAACTCAGTTTAAACGTTTATATCCGATGTAAAACGTCACAACACGCCCACTTGCAGCAACGGAAGAACAAGCCTGGGCCTTTCGAATGTTCCTGGAGTGAAGACAGGTTTGTCGCGGAGCCTAAGGAAAACTCTTGTAAGTACCAAACTCATGTAAGTAACTCTTTATATTGTTAAATATCAGATTTTACCAGAATTGAAATTCATAAATTTGCAATTTGAAAAAAGCATGGCTCTGTTTCCTACATTATGTTTGCTACTTTTGCCGTCGCCCACCACCATTTTGAAAAGCTCATTAACTTTAACCAACACTGTGCGGTCTATAATTAGCGTTTTCTTTGTGTGGTAGTTTAATATTTTAAGTGACTTTTACTAGAACTGAACCAGCAGTTGTTAGGTGGAGGTGAGCATGCAGCTAGTTGGCAGGAGCCCCAGGATAGCCAATTAGCACAGCACCATAGAGGGATCCCTTTGCAGCATGTGGCTGGACATGCATCTATCGTCTTAAGTCTGATGTACAAGATCTAAAATTACAACTCAAATGTTTTCAAAATGGTCTTCAAAAAAGTAATCATCTGAATTAAGTCACACAACTTATATTAAATATAAAATGAGATTGTTTTTCTCAGTTACTGTTTCTGTATCTTAAAGGGAACTGCAGAAAAAACGGTTCATGAGGACCTGAAAATGAAGAATTTGAACATCTACGTCTGTCGTGAGCCAAATGCAGTAGAAATCATCATTGAGGGAATACCAGTTACTTATTTTAATTAAGTCTAGTGTGTTTAATATGCTGATGTTTTTTACACTGATTTTACTCAATTTCTTGGCTTTTTCTGCAAATGCAACTTAATATTTTTGCATACATTGAAATGCATATTATTAAGTTCTTCTTACTCAAAATACCAATGAGTTCACTAAACTGATAAGAAGTGGTTGGAAAATGTTGCCTTATTATCATCTTTTTTTTTTTTTTTTTTTTTGTTAGTTAGATCTAGGTAACCGTTTTTCACAGTGTGGCATATATATTAAAAGTCAGGAAATAATCAAACTTTTGGTATTTGTGATTAGTAATGAAGTGGATTTAAATATGCATTTATTTTAATATTAATATATGCTATTTTTAGGACATTTTTGAAGAGGACACTCTTCCCTTAATGGTAGCAACGTGACAATTTCAAAATCAGGTATGAGCGTTAAATAACAAGCGTTGCCAGCTTGTTGCCTGTTTCCTTAGTTAAGTCGAGGCTGCCACACAAATCATCGATCTCATCATCCTACATGCTGTGCAGCTACTCACTGTACACATTGTACAAGGCTAAAACAGTCACAATAAACATTGCCATTGAAAATAGATATTGGCACAGATAAGAAAAACTTGAATTGAAAAGCATTATTACACAGGATGAGATGCTACAATCCTTTGTGCCAAGATCTGAGGCAACATGCATTTAGAAGTCCAGTCTAACTGAAAGCAGTCAGCTACCACTAGCAACCAACAAGAACACACCCACTAGCGTAGTCAGTAGCAGAAGGTAAGGTAAAAACACATTTAGAAACCCAGTCCAACTGAAAGAAAAAAAAATAAAAATTCAACCAGCAGGCTAGCCATCAGCTACCACTAGCAACCAACAAGGAGACACCAGCTAAATAGCGAAGCCAACAGTAGGCAGTATGCAGCACATCATCTGGGTTTTCAAGTGGGCACTTCCCTTCACCGATGTTTAGGTAAGTCAGGCCCACAACACCTCAAGAAGGCTTAACAGTGAGTTCCAGCATCCTGGAGTCACCCCCTCCATGCAGCCAAGCAAGCGACAGCTTCTTGGCTATGAGGAGGCAGTGGGGACCATGGTGCAAACAAGACTTTAAACTGGGGGGTGTCAGGGGTCACTTGCTGCGGTCTCTCTGGTAAATCTGCTTTGTGCTAATCTGTTATAGTTTTGTTCCTCTTGAATGACTTTAGTTTAAGGCTGCAACTGTTCATAGACGTCACTGATTACATTGACTACTTAAATACACTGATGTGCATAAATTACATCAAAGCATCACACTAGCTGGGTTTACATGGAGCCAAATATTTCGATTACAATCAATTTAGAAGCCCAAACCGAATGAACATGCTCCATATGTACACCTAAAACAGAATGAAAAGGCCTGAACTGAATTAAATTTCATTCGGTTTCACAGGGATAGAATATTCCCCAACAGTGAATCAAAATGCAGTCCAGCTCCGTTCTGTCTGCGAATGCTGTCTTGATCTAAATGCGCAGTGACGTTCAAGTGACGTTTCCTCAATTGGTCTGCGGCGCAGCGGAGAGCTTGTTTTTAATAACAACTCTGAAAGAAGTAGTGGTAGTAGAATGTAATAGAAAGTAGTGGAACATGTAAACATCAGCTGACCCGAAACCTTCAATCAGGAAAGTCTCCATGTCAACACAGCTTCTGTTTACTAAATAAGCACTTATCTGAATGTCAAAACTGAGGGAATTAATTTTAACAAGTAGAGGGTGGTAATCCAACCAGTAGTTACAGACTTACTAAATTTTAAATGACATCCAACCTTAGCTGAGTTGCTGAATATTTGGACCATTATCTTAAATTTAGTCAGACTGTTAGTTGATAGTCAGAGCCTAGGAGTCGTTTTTGTGTCCACATTACTTGTTTTTGAGAGAATAACTCAATAGAGACTCAAGAGCAGACGCTTATCATTAGCATGTCAGTACAGTTGCAGATAGTTTCTGGATATACAGACTCCTAAAATTAAACAACCTTGTAGGTGGGAGCAACCTTTGGCTAAAGCAATCATCAAAGCATGGATATTTTTCTTACAGATTACTAATTACAATCAGCGCACATCACCAGTGATGGGAATAACACCGTTAAAATAAACAGCGTTATTAACGGCGTTATTTTTTTCAGTCACAGGCAATCTAAATAATTACTATTTCCATCGTTATAACACCATTTCCGTTACTGAAAATTAAATGGGGTGCGTTACAACTAAAGCTGTCTGTTATCATCCGACTTGGTTCTCAGCCAGATTTGTCAATCAAACAAATCAATTGTGTTGTTACATGATTGTTAATGGAAGCTCAAAGGTGAGCGGCAACTGTGTTTATAAACAGCTTGTATAGGGATCTCCCCCACTTTTTTAACGATCATGGTAGCGCTCTGCATCCGAGAAAAGGGGGGATTTGGCAGCAGATATCACAGCTAAAGGTCCGACCCGAGACTTTTGCCAATGTGAAAGCACCAAACGCGAGTCGACCCGAGTCGGATTTTCATGTGAAAGAGGCATACCAGTTGGGGTCTGAGGCGCAATAAATATTAAAAGTTCTGTGTAAGTACATGTCGATGCAATTCTACTCTATGCAACTGGCTTTTGAAACCTGCTAAGAAAAAAAATCCAAATAATTAGACATATTTAAACTTAAAAAAAAAGAAGAGTAACACAGTAGTTAATTTCCCTGATAACTAGTTACTTTTAAACTGGAGTTATTCAGTTACTAACGCAGTTACTTTTTGGGAGAAGTATCTAGCAACTATAACTAATTCCTTTTTAAAAGTGACATGCCCAACACTGCATGTCATTTAAGTTAAACATACTCTATGCATTCTAACTATTGAGAATACATGACAGCATATAGTAAAACATGTTAAGCACACTAAAGAAATACGAAATTTTGTTGCATAACTTCTTCTACAACCACTCTCCTCCCCAGTTTTCCCCAGTGTTGTTTTTGTCAGCCATTTTAGATTTAGTCTTGGTCTTTTGGGCGAAAATACTTAAGTTTTAGTCAGATTTTAGTCACTTCTATACGTGATGGTTTTTCGTCAACTCTAGTTTAGTCTAGTTATATTATAAACTAAAAAAGAGAGAGAGAGAGAAAATATTAGTCTTTTAATTAATTAGTTGTATTACACACTAAAGTGACTAAAAGATTTTAGTCAGTTTTGACTAAAAGGCTTTAGTCAGTTTTAGTAAAAAAAAAAAAGAAAGAAAGAAAGAAAAAAGAAAATATTAGTCTTTTAATTCATTTGTGTCAGTAAGTGTTGGAATTTGGAATCAAGGTTGACAGCTTGTATGTAAGCATTGCAAATCAACAGCATTGCAAATCAACAGTAAAACAAAAGTTAATCTTAATGCTTTTGATAGATAATGCACTGTGTTATCCATCACATACAGATGAGGACTTAACAGGTGTATGGCTTGAGGCCTCTCCACCACCATCTCAAAAGTTTCCTGTCTGCAGCCAATTACAGAGCCAGCCTTCCTGATCAGTTTATTCAGTCTGTTGGCGTCACTGGCTGCAATGCTGTTCCCCCAGCAGACCACATCACAGAAAAGGGCGCTGGCCACAACGGACTGATAGAAGATCTCCAACATCTTACTACACACATTGAAGGACATTAGCTTCCTCCACCACCTCCACATCCCTGTCAAGGATGCTGAGGGGCTGAGGGGCTGAGGAGCTGTTCCATTCCTCCTTAAGTTAATCACCACCTCTTTGGTCTTGTCCACATTAAGCAGCAGGTGATTCCTTCCAGGCCACCCCACAAATCCATCCACCAGTCCTTTATACTCCTTCTCATCCCATCCACCGCTTATACACCCCACAACTGCAGAGTCATCAAAAAATTTCAGTATGTGACATGACTCTGAGTTGTGCTGAAAGTCAGTGGTGTATAAGGTGAACAGGAATGGAGCAAATACAGTCCCCTGTGGGGCTCCCACACCACTCACCACCACATCAGACAGGACACGGCCCAAACACACAAATTGTGGCCTGTCTGTCAGGTAGTCAGTGATCCAGGAAGCAGTGGATACACAAACACCCATCGACCGCAGCTTCACACCCAGCAACCAAGGCTGGATGATGTTGAAGGCACTGGAGAGATCCAAGAAAGTGATCTTTCTTTTTCTTCACTTTCTTTTTTAACTTTTTATCTCCATATTTCAGCTTGTGTTTTTTCATGAATTTATGACCTACTGCATCATACACGTGCATCACACAAAAGTTGTGAAAATAGCAGATCTACAAGATCAACACATTGCAACACATCGTGAGCTTGTAGATCGGCTATTTTTTTTTTTATTTTATTTTATTTTTTTTACCAATAATTACAATAATAAAGGAATGGTTTTAGACATACCATGTCTAAAATACTTTCTGATCTACTCAGGATTATGCTTTACACTAAGATAAAGTGGTAACAGTGGAATCAATGTTCATTACTCCAAACAGCAAAGAACAAAAACAGTCTTACTTTGGCAGTTCTGACTTTATTTCTGAGAATTTGCTAAAGTGAAATAAACGTACACATGCCCAACAAATATAACCGATGGATGAGGAACACATAGTTCAAGTTGACCTTGTCTGCGAGACCAGACTATCACTGAATGTAAACATGGCTAAACATACTGCTAACATTACATTAGCTATAGAAGTGTGCTGTTCATTTAGACACATGGGAAACAGCAACAGGTGTGCTGCTACATTTTCCTCCATGTTTCAGTCACTCAGACATGGGTCAATATGACAACGTATTATACTTATCTGGTCAAAAGTTCCTGCATGTTCTACACATAACAGTAACACACACATAAGCTAATGAGTGACTTATTGTTCTGGGCTGCTTTTTTGTAATTTAAGCTGCATTTATTTCGTTTTTCTGGACCTTTTTTATGTTTTGCTGTAGCGCATAGCAGAACGGCTGTCTGTTGGTGTATTCAAGAGTGCAACTGCTAGCACTGTCCGTGTCCCCTGTACTGTCCCGAGTGAGGCCTAATATTCCTGCTAAACTTAAGAAGAAGTGCCGGGGATGCTGTGCTGGAGTGAAAGTTAAATATTGGAGAAGGAAATTCAAACTGGCAGTACCATCTGTCCTCATGGGGAACGTGACGTCTCTTACTAATAAGATGGACGAACTATGTGTGCTTGTAAGAACCCAGAGGGAATAAGCAGTCACTAGTATTTTGTGCTTTACGGAGACCTGGCTGCATGCGGACTTCCCTGACCACAGTGCTTCAATACCCGGCTTTAAGTCTATACAGGCGGATAGAGACACGCTCTTGAGAAGTAAGAAGCAGGGGGGCAGGATTACTGTTTTTGTTAACAAGAGATGGTGCAGTCCCGCTCATATAACTGTGAAGGAGCGTGTCTGTACACCGGACATTGAACTTTTAGCTGTGGGAATGCATCCATAGTCTTTACCGAGGGAATTCACCTATGTCATCTTTATCGGAGTTTACATCCCTCCTTCAGCAGTCTAGGTAACAGCATGTGATGCGATTCACTCCACTGTTGCTAGGCAACAGAAGCGTCTCGACGCGCGGCCACGTGGGCATTACATCTCTGTTCTATTTTTGAAGTTCGATGCGAGCCACACGCGTCAAGCTAGACAGAGAGTGGCTCGTTCGGACAGGAAGTCAGACAGAAACTGAAGAGCGAATCTGGTCGTTTTTCAAAATAAAACACAATGAGCAGACTCCGGGTCGTATTTCCTGTCATTCCGTAGCAGTTCTAGTTTTGACGGAGCCGTTGCTAAAGCACGCCAAGCTCAACAGCACAGATTGCACCAGGAGAGGAAACCCGACACAGAATCAACGTAAAACACGTCCGCCCCCTTTCAAAATAAAACACAATACGCCGTTCACGTAGCCTCACAACTTCACATCAATATTACGTCATGGCCGAATTGAAGTGGAGCAGCATAGAATCATTTATGATACAACACATTCTTTTTATAAGGACAATACAAGAAAGGACAAAGCCTGGAATGCAATCTGCGGTCTCACGTATGTCCAGGATTCTCGTGCGATCTCTTGATATCGCGTGAATATGGCCGGCTTGCAAGCCAGCGCTACGCTGCCTTTCCGCGCCCGTGATGCGCCCGGTAGGTGTTGACGCCAAGTGGAGGACGGACCAAATACGCGACGCTCATGCGACACGACGCGGATGGACCCGGTGGAGGAAACACTATTGACGAGAAACGACATGATCCACACCACTGTTGCTATGCAACTGGCCAAACATCCACATCACCTTGGACACTATTTTGATGACGCTGCTCATTTTTATTTTACTTTCATTTAATCTTATTTTATTTTATTTATATTTCTTGTGTTTTTTATGTGTGTTTACTTTTATGTGCAATGAAGCTATGGTGACAAAGTAATTTCCCTCATGGATCATTAAAATCTGTCATTAAAGTCATATATACATACACACACACACACACACACAAACACACACATATATTTACATACATACATACACACACACACACACACACACATATACATACACACACACACATATATACCCCTGTTGAAGACCTATGTTCTAGGAGGTTCTAATTTTGCAGTCAACAATTGTGTTTTACTAACCTGTCAACTTCAGCCACTGCCCATTGCCGCGCTTGTTCTGGCGCTACAGAAAGGAGCGCTATTTGTGTCGGTTGGAGTCTATTGCATCATTTTATATCATAAACATTAACATGCTAAAAAGACAACAAAATAAGTGCAGCGTCGACCAACGAAAACAGACTTTCCAACTGCCTGTCACCCTTTGAGCCCTATTAGTTTTTCCTAATTTTTAAAGATACCAGCGCAACTCCTTTGCATGTGTGCTACTGGATACATATTTCTCTTCGTGTAGAATGATGAAGGGATGTTTAGTGATGATATTTAGTAGCAAATGCGATAGAAATTGACGCACTGTACAACCCTGAAGTGGTGTCTACACTAAAACTTCTCAGCTTCTGATAAATGTCCATGCACTGGTGGGCTTTTGTGCAAATTGCATCTGTGTTGGCTTCACACACACAAAGTGATGTTGCTATCAATGACAGACTTAAACAGACTTTAATGATTCACGAGGGAAATAACTTTTTCACCGTAACTTTGCTGCATACAAAAGTAAACAACACAAAAACACAAGAAAGATAAAACAAATGAGATCAAATTAAATAAAAATAAACAATGTAATCAAAAAATTTACAGAATTAGCATTAGGCCTGTATACAAGTTGGCAGAACAGTGTCTGAGGTGCTTGGCCGTTTGACCAGTTGCATAGCAACAGCAGCATCTTGTCGAATGGCGTCTCCTTGTATAACCAAAGCACTTAGGCCATGAACATGGATAGCGCTACCAGCCAATAACAGGAACACACCACCGGACACAACGGCCACTTCGTCAAACACCACAGTCAAAGACCAACGACACAGCCAAAAAACAAAAAGTCCAGAAAAAAATTAATAAAAACAGTACAAAAAGACTAAAACGACCAAAAACTATTTTGATTGGTTCAAGGCACAGAAAAAAACAAGAACAAGTTAGCCAACCATTAACACACTAAGAATAACCTTAAAGGGTTATTCTTCACGGAGCAACTGGCAACATGCAGCCACTCTTTCAGGTGCATTTTTCAAAAATAAATAAATAAATAAATAAATTGTATTTGTTGTACAGTACCAACAGTTGAATGTGGTCAAGGCTTTTTTTTAAAAAAAAAAAGCTCTCACACCATTCGCTAAAATCATTAACCACTGGGCCGTGAATGCTGTCTTGATTGCTTAGGAGAATACTCTTCATACTCTACTTCATACTTTTCCGATATGCAGAATGGTTGCCTTGACAATGATTAAAACTTGCACGCCAAATATGACAAGGCACATGACACTCGTGCAGTTTGTATCTGAGATAGTAGAATAGAATATCAAAAAGACAAATGTAATGATAAACCAAAACTATTCTGGAGATTGAACTATTCCCTTTTACACTCAATAGGCTGTATTTTAATTCAATTTTAATTCATGTAATAATTATGGATGTATATGCAATATTGGTTGTTAAAGTTTTGCATTAAATGCAGATAATATAGGTGATCTAGGCTGACTTGAAGGGGCAGAATATGACTGTGATGACGATTTGGTGCCTGTCAGAGACAACAGGGTGAGTGTGGCTCAGTAAGCAGAGCAGTGGTTTGATCCCTGGAATGTGCTGCGTACTGAAGTGTCCTTGAGAAAGACACTGAACCCCCCAGGTGCTCGCATTGTGTGGCACTGGTGTGTAAATGCGTGTGCGCTTCTGTGAGCGAATGGGTAGATGTGTCTGTGACAGTAAAGCGCTTTGAGTACCAATAGGTAGAAAAGTGCTATATAAAAACAAGACCATTTACCAGTAGACAATAGTCTGAATTACCAAGCTAACAGACAAATGCTGACATGAGAGAACCTGACTGCAGAAGTCTCAATTCTAATGTAACATAACGGACTAATCTCCCGGTCAAAATCCACTTCCCAAAAGTTATATGCTGATTCCACAACCAAATTAAGTTAAAAAACAAAAAAAAAAAACACAATATTTGTGCCTTTTCGAATACTGTTTTCAGGTCTGGTTCCACCCCTAGTCCCCGGGTAACATTAATCCAGTCCAAATATTTTTTTTATTAAAAAAACAAAAAGCTAAATGCAAGAAGCAATGAGCAATGAAAAGTTAATTGTAATCCGTTTTTATTGCCAATGTCAAAATTTTCTTGTGAAAATGACATGACAAGAGTAAAGACTTACAAGTGGTCACCAAGACAGCAGGATTGCTCAATTATGTTGTCTGCAATGTTTTAGCTGTTGATAACAACAGTGAAAACAAACTAGCTTGTGATGATCATGTGGGGAAAAAAAAATAAGTAAACGAAAGTTGTGTTTTAAGTATTAGATGTTGAGGAGAAAGTAAGAGAATAAGAGACACAATGACAGCCACCCAGCCAAAACAAAGAAAATAAAGAACTCTGAATTTAATTAATAATGTTTGTGATTCAGCCTATGTTGAATAATGCACTCCTCTTGTAGCTCTTTAAGTTCATAAACAAGCTCTTATTATTTTCAATTGATTTCCCTGGTTACCCTGGCTTTGGTGATGACAGAAGTATGACTCAGTCAGAATTAACAGCAGCACCCGAGGAGATAACTCACTTTACTTCAAACTTAAGACATATGATGGACCCTTTTAACAGCACTTACACAACAAGTAATTTTCAAAGCAAAATTTTTACCTTCTTTGTTAGTCTTTTTAATTAGAACTCCCTTCATTAGTATTTTAACAAACTGTCCTTGTTTCAGTTATAACCTTGAAGCAGAACATCACATATTCAGTTCTTTCTTACCAGAGAATGGTTACAGAAACAATGAAGAGTTCAGTTTCACTGAGCTCAAGATGCCCAACCATGTAATAATGTTTTACACACAAGCTATAAATGCAGGGCTCTTTTCATAAGAGCTTTACTTGGTGCTCGGTTAAATCATGGTCTACAGTTCTGACAAAACCGAATAGTGATGAAATAAATCTCTTCAAGATAGAGCACAAGTACAGTTATAATGTAATTCTGTTATCTATTAAAAGATTAACCCAACCAGATCACAGTCAAACTAAGCCTTTTTGGCCAACAAAAGAAAATTGGAATGGTGTAGTAAGCCAAGCCACAGTCTGCATCCAGGCCTTTGAGGAAACCATCTGAATGCAGGACAGCACACGACGAACATCCTTCTTTGCTCCCACAAAGAATTTTCTTTTCTTTGAATAGTTCCCGACCCTTGCCAAATGTCAATATGCTACATAATCATAATAATCCGTCTTGGACCAGAATTATCGGATAGGATGATTTCTCGACAGGTTTCCTGTTTTCACTTCACCTGTGAAATTAAATTTCATGCTTCTAAATACGGTTCTATGACAGCTAGCTTCTGAAGGGCATACAAGACACTGATGAGAAGCTATTTCAGAAATGAATAAAACAATTATTAATTTCAGAGGTAATACAGTGGTTCCCAACCTTTTATGAGTTGTGACCCTGTGATGTCACAAATTTCTGGCGACGAAGTGAAAGTATAGCATAGAGTTGTTTACGATTGTTTAATATAAAAATAAATAAATAAAAATAATAAACATTTTTATCAGTATTTTAAAAAAAAAAAAAAATAATTACTAGACATTTGGCAACACCATTTGAATTCCACGTGGGGTCAAAAAACACACCGACTTAATGAATAAAACATACATAATTCCACAGCACAAAAACTAAAAGACTGGAACACAATTTCTCATGCAAAATGCTGATTGCATTGCAGCTTTGTAAATGATGCTTCGTTTTCAACGTAGGAACTCTGAAGCAATATAAGCTTGCTATATTTATACATCTTTACACATCCTACCTTGCCTCTGTCTCTTTTCTCTATGAATAAATGCATATTTGCTTGTTTGATGGCACTTGCATTTTTTTTTTTTTTTTTTTTTTTTTTTTTTACATAGAAACAGAGTGTCTTCAATGATGAATGGCACTCCTTTATTGACCGACATCACAATTATCTATAAAAGCCTACAAAGAGCTTTATAGAATTCAGTAAAGACACACCTACATGGAACTCTGGTGAGACCACATGCCAGCAATGCCTGGATATTGGACAGGCTCATGTTACTCTTGGCAAAACTTTGCATTGCTGTAAAGACTAGCATGGGTTCCCAGACTGGGCCAGAATTGAGTTACACCTTCATTTGTATAGTTTTTCCATCACTTCAGTAAATGCCGAAAAATTATGTTTTCATATGGATCTGTAGATAACTGTATGTAGACTTATAAACTCATCTATAAGAGCGCAGAGCACTACTTGGTTAGCTGAATTAAAAGCCACGTTCTTGAAAGAGGAGGTTTGGATTTTAAGACTTTTAATCAAAATAAACCACGAGTCAACTTGATATGGGGATGATATGACGAGACTAAAAGCCAAATGGGGTTCACATATAACACAACTGCCTACAAGTTTCATGTCTTGTAGATATGGATCAGATATGAATTGAAAAATAGAAGCCTGTGTTGAAAAGAAACTATTATAATCAAAGGTTACTATGCACACTAGTCCTATTGAAGGCTTTACAGGTTGCAAACCACTAATAACGGTCCTTTTAATTGAAAAAAAAAAAAAAATCAAATGTCTGTAATTGGACTAAACTACATGTTTTGACCGAATCTTGTCCAAAACAACAAAGTTTTTCAGAAAACAAGTCACAGGTACATAGTTACAAGGCATGCAGGCCAGCTCCACCACATGACAAGCATGACAAGCAACGCATGCTTCTTGTCTCAAAATGGAAGATGAACATGACACACACCATTTGAGAAAAGGCACTGCCTCTACCGGTTTTACTGCATTGCAAAGAGAGCAGAAATATTTTGTTAACAAAGTGACTAAAATCAGAGACAGCAGGACCAGCCGGTGTGGCTTTCTACATTGAAAGTAGGGCATTTCAACCAATGCAAAAGGTGACAGCCAGGCTCAGGGGCCAAGAACACATTTATTTTTAGGTTGTTTGTCTCTTAACCACTTTCCCTGTGAATGGTGCTCTAACGAAGCCATTGCCAATGAGAGGCCCTTCTTGGGGACCGAAGTTAATAAGTATTGTAAATTGACAACAGATTATATCCTTATTATATACTCTTCTCTCAAACCATCTGTCTTCTCAGGCTAAGATATTGACGTTGTTATCTTTAGAGGGGTGTCCTTTGTCCTTCAGGTGGAGGTGGACCACTGAGTCATTTCCTGATGAGATGGCTCTCCTGTGTTGGGACATGTGTTTGTGGATGGGCTGTTTGGTTTCCCAAATACAAATACAAGTCTGTACATTCCTCAGTGCACTGAACAGCATACACTACATTACTCTGGTTGGACCAGTTTTTGTCTAATGAGAGTCTCTTCAACACACCAGCTACATAGGAGGTGACGATGTTCTTCCTCCTGCTGTACACCTCCTCCCTGTCTTTTTTGTGATATCTTCTAGAGCAACGGTTCTCAAACTGGGATCCCCAAGCCATAGCTTGGAGGTCTGCAAAATAATTTGTTAAAGTTATGCCGTTTCATGAAAAAAGTGTATAATTACATGTGGGGACCGCTACACCAATAAAACAAACATATTAAACCAATTAATCCATCCTACATTAGCTTTGGGTCAATAAAAAGTCTGATATGATTGTGACACCATGTAAATCCGTCACATCACTCCCCTGTCCCTGTCGCTTTACTCATGAAACATTTGCCGTACAGCTCCTGCGCTGCTTGTTTGCCTTCAGGTGCTAGCAAATGAAGCCCTGAAGCCAGCCAAGCTAAAATGGCATCTCAACACACAGCACACAGAGTGTACGGACAAAACTAAAGATTTTTATTCCTCACGAAAGGGTGAAGAATATTGTTATTCAAATTATTGGCAGAAAACTGAACAAGGGGCAATAAATTGTGTTAAAGCTAGAGCACTTAAATATGTTTTGAAATGAACTGATTCATTTTGGCTGTGCCAGTTTTGATAATGTTCAATTTCTGAAAGCTTCAAGATCTATAACTTGAAAATAATAAATGTTGTGAAAACAAAATGTCATTTGAATAAAATTAATTTCTGTGTAAAATGAAATGATGTTTAAAACAAATAATTCCTATGGCATCTGGAATCACAAATGGTACTAAACATATGTTTAATTGGCGTGAGGTGTATGAGGGGGTTCTTGAAAGTTTTCTACCCGTAAGGGGTCCCTGGCTCAAAACAGTTTGAGAACCCCTGTTCTAGAGCCTTTGGCAAAGGCCCAACTGGGATATCAACTTGTCTTAAGGGTTTGTTTGCTGTGTTTTTCCTCCTCCTCCTTTCCATCAGTCCAGGGCTTATTCCAAAGGGTGGTGGGAATCAATAAATAGTGATCAGGAAATAGGTAGTAGTCAAGCACTGGTCAAGTAACACACAGACTTGGTCTGGGGTGAGGTTAGTTATGCCGGCCAAGGTGTCATCCTTTGCCAGTCTTTCCCGGACTACTTTTGTGGCTTCTCTGGTGGGAATAAAAGTGAGCAGTGAGGTTACATCATAGCATACGCTGATTTCTTCTGGACCCAGTGTGATGTTCCTGACTTTGTTAACAAAATCCCTTTCACTTTTCAATGTGGTAAAGAGTGTTGCCCACCAACAGAGACATATTACTCCATGTAATGGAGTATATATATACCACACACACACACACACACACACACACACACACACACACACACTAGGGCTGGACTATTGAATGTGCCGGGCACCGAATTTGCAAGTGAGTGATTGACAACATGGCAAAAAGCCAGCCTGAGCCTTTAGTTGAAAAGAAAGGTAGGACAACTTTGGTCATTTGGAGACATTTTGGATTCAAATTGTCGGATGTGGAGCAGAGGGAGATTGTTTGCAAAGTTTGTCGCGCCGTTGTGTCTGCACCCCAAAGCAACACGACAGATTCATATAACCATTTAAAGTTCTGGCATAAAGTGGAATATGACAAAGTTTTGAAGGAGCAAAAGACCCAAAAAAGGGCGTCAATTTCAGCCACTGCCACTGCCACCACAACACAGTCCTCCGTTGAGGACACTCTTTACAATGCCACTCCATATCCCACAGGCTCCCAGCAACAGCAAGAGATAACGGTTACATTTATGCTATAAAAAGTTATATTTAAAGTTGAGTTTTGGGGGTTCAATAAATACTTTTTTTTTTTTTTTTTAAATCAATGAATAATCGTGTTTGTTAATTTTGATTTCAATATCAATCAAAATAATCGGGATTATTATGTTTTCCATAATCGCCCAGCGCCAATATATACACACACATGAATACACACACACACACATAAATATGAGTGTTTTTTGGTTGTTAGTTTTTTGGCAATTACAGGTACATGTCAAAAAAATTTGAATATCATGAAAAAGTTCAATATTTTTTGTCACTTATTTCAGAATGTGAAACCCATATATTATATAGATTCATTACACAAAGAGTGAAACATTTCAAACATTTATTTCTTGACATTTTGATGACTGCGGCTTATATATAATGAAAACCCAAAATGCAGTGTCTCAGAAAATTAGAATATTACATAAGACCAATGAAAACAAGGATATTTTAAACAGAAATGTCGGGCTTCTGTAAATTATGTTAATTTCCATGCACTCAGTACTTGGTTGGGCCTCCTTTTGCATGAATTACTGGATCAATGTGGCGTGGCTTTGAAGCAATCAGCGTGTGGCACTACTCAGGTGTAATGGAAGCCCAGGTTGCTTTGATAGCAGCCTTCAGGTCATCTGCATTGTTGGGTCTGGTGTCTCTCATCTTCCTCTTGATAATACCCCACAGATTCTCTATGGGGTTCAGATCAGGTGAGTTTGCTGGCCAATCAAGCACAGTAACACCATGATCATTGAACCAGCTTTTGGTACCTTTGGCAGTGTGGGCAGGTGCCAAGTCCTGCTGGAAAATGAAATCGGCATCTCTATAAAGCTTGTCAGCAGAAGGAAGCATGAACTGCTCTGAAATTTCCTGGTAGATGGCTGTGTTGACTGTGCACTACAGAAAACACAGTGGACCAACACCAGCAGATGACATGGCTCCCCAAATCATCACTGGAAACTTCACACTGGACTTCAGGCCACATGGATTCTGTGCCTCTCCACTCTTCCTCCAGACCCTGGGACCTTGATTTCCAAATGAAATGCAAAATTTGTTTTCATCTGAAAAGAGGACTTTGGACCACTGAGCAACAGTCCAGTCCAGTTTCTCCTTAGCCCAGGTAAGACACTTCTGACGTTGTCTCTGTTTCAGGAGTGGCTTGACACGAGGAATGCAACATTTGTAGCCCATGTCTGGGAATCATCTGTGCGTAGTGGCTCTCGATGCGCTGACTCCAGCTTCAGTCCACTCCTCGTGAAGCTCCCCCAAATTCTTGAATGGATATGCGGTTACTCCTTTTGCTGGTGCACCTTTTCCTACCACACTTTTTCCTTCCACTCAACTTTCCATTAATATGCTTGGATACAGCACTCTGTGAACAACCAGCTTCTTTAGCAATGACCTTTTGTGGCTTTCCCTCCTTGTGGATGATGTCAATGATTTGTCTTCTGGACATCTGTCAAGTCAGCAGCCTTCCCCATGATTGTGTAGCCATCTGACCCAGACTGAGAGACCATTTCAAGGCTCAGGATACCTTTGCAGGTGTTTTGAGTTAATTACTTGATTAGGGTGTGACATCATGACTTTCCAAGATTGAACTTTTTCACAATATTCTAATTTTCTGAGACACTGAATTTTGGGTTTTCATTATCTATAAGCCAAAATTATCAAAATTTCAAGGAATAAATGTTTCAAATGTTTCACTCTATGTGTAATGAATCTATATAACATATGGGTTTCACATTCTGAAATGAGTAACAAAAAATATTGAACTTTTTCATGATATTCTAATTTTTTGAGATGTACCTGTATACACTCACCGGCCACTTTATTAGGTACACCTTGCTAGTAAAACATTGGACCCCCTTTCACCTTCAGAACTCCCTTAATTCTTTGTGGCATACTTTCAACAAGATGTTGGAAACATTCCTCAGAGATTTTGGTCCATATTGACATGATAGCATCATGCAGTTGCTGCACATCTACGATGTGAATCTCTAGTTTCACCACATCCCAAAGGTGCTCTATTGGATTGAGATCTGGAGACTATGGATGCCATTGGAGTACCGTGAACTCATTGTCATGTTCAAGAAACCAGTCTGTGATGATATGAGCTTTGTGACATGGTCAGAAGATGGTAACACTGTTTTCACAAAGGGATGGACATGGTCACCAACAATTCTCAGGTAGGCTGTGGCATTTAAACCATGCTCAATTTGTACTAAGGGGCCCAAAGTGTGCCAAGAAAATATCCCCAGCTCCATTACACCACCATGTTGTTTAGGCCAAATTCTGATCCTGCCATCCGAATGTCGCCGCTGAAATTTTAGATTCGTCAGACCAGGTCCCTGCCTGATATCTTTCCATAGCTCTCTTTTCTTTTTCTGGAGATATTTTCTGTGTATCTGGGGATCTCTACTTTATGATGGCCTTGCCTGATTCCTTCAAAGCCCCATTGACTATTTTAAGCTACACTACTGGTCAAAAGTTTTAGAACACCACACTTTTTCCAGTTTTTACTGAAAATTATTCAGTTTGTATCATTGCACTCTGAAATGAAAGCGTAGAACAAATAAGCAATTTGAGTTGAAAAAGAAATCATGGAATCAATTTATAGACCAAAATGTATTCTAAACTTTTGACTCATCAAAGTAGCTACCTTTGGCAGATATAACAGCTGAACACACTCGTGGCATTCTTTTCTACAATAGAAATCTAATATTCTTCAGAAAGTTCTTCCTAAGTCTGTTGCAGAAGTTCTCATAAATATGTGGCACTTGAAGGTTGCTTGGCTTTCACTCTTCTGTCCAGTTCATCCCAAACCAGCTCAATGGGGTTTAAATCTGGAGACTGTGCTGGCCACTCCATGTTTTCAAGGTTACCATCTTGTTTTTTCCTGAGGTAGTTTTGGCATAGCTTGGACTTGTGTTTTGGGTCATTATCTTGCTGTAGGATGAACCTCTGACCAACTAGGCGCATACCAGAGGGTACTGCATGGCGCTGCAGAATGCTGCGATAGCTGTTTTGGTTCAGGATGCCGCTCATTCTGTACAAGTCACTGACCCTAGATCCAGCAAAACAGCCCCAGACCATCACACTTCCTCCTTCATGTTTGACAGTTGATGTCACACACTGTGGAACCATCCTCTCGCCTACTCGACGGCACACAAAGATCCTGCGTAATTAACCGAAGATTTTAAATTTTGATTCCTTAGTCCATAATACCTTCTTCCAGTCTTCACTAGTCCAATGGCGGTGTTTCGTGGTCCAGGAGAGCCTCTTTGTCTTATTCTGACCTCTTAGCAATGACTTTCTTGCTGCAACTCGTCCTGTCAAACCTGCCGTTCAAAGTCTTCTCTTCACAGTTGAAACTGAGACTTGCTTACTACGACTACTATTAAGCTGTGCTTTAATCTGTTGTCCTTTGAGCCGCCTATCACACAAGCTGTTAACTCTCAGAAACTTGTCCTCTGATTCAGTTGTGGCTTTGGGTCTGCCAGATCGCTTCCTGTCAGGGTTTCCTCCAGTTTCTGAGTCCCTTTTGATGGTGAAGAAAACTGTACACACTGACACCTTGACTTTCTTTGCAATTTCCCTGTGGGAAAGACCTACAGTGATGGTCTTTCTCTCTACCATTGTTAATTGCCTTTTTCTCACCATTTTTGTAGCAACACACTACTTTCTGCAGTACAATACTGTTCACCTGATGCTCATGAAGGTCTGGTAGCACAGTGTGTTCCAACACCGCTTTTATGCAGACAGAGGGGGTTGTAAGTAATCAGGAAAAGTTGGAACACCTGTAGGAATTAGTAACACTATCTTTTAAGGATGATTCAACCTACATTGCTGCAGAACAGCTTTAAATTGTTAACCCACTTCATGTTCCCTGAAAGAGGCCTTTTTGTATAATTCTGAAATGTACACTATTTTTCAGTTTTGGGTAACCAAACCTTTTTTTTTTAACCTCTGGCTGTTCAGTACTTACCGTTTGTATCATTTCAAGCTATTCATTGGGCTTGCATGACTTGAACTGCAATAAATAACTGGAAGAATTAGTGTGTTTGAAAACTTTTGACCAGTAGTGTATATCACCACATGTTTAGTACTTAAAGGTGTTTGTTGATATTGTGTCTTTATTTTACCACTCACATTTGTTGTAGTTTGTGTTGCAGGCCTTTTATGTGCTCCATAGTCACCTTAAGAACTTAAAAACTACACTTTAATATTACAGTGTATAACATTATGTTTAGGACTAGAGTGGGATTGACTGTTTAACCTGTTTGCTCATGGTATCACGAATGTTCTAATGAAGGTCTTATGACCAAAAGCTCAACATTAAAGTGGAACCATTGCACAAATTCAAGTGTGCAGAAATCTTTTCTTTATTTTAGGATTTTTCCAGCACCTTGACAAAGACCCAGTCAGTTTGAGCAGTAGTCCTCTTATATTTAGCTGACATTTATTTTTTAATTTTTCCATCACATACACGTTAAATTTTTATTTGTTTTGCAGATTTATTTTTTTCAGCCACAAAAACACATTTAGGTGCTTACGCTTACACTTAGGTACTGCTTAGGTGGTGCTGTGATGTAGCAATACCAAACTTTTATGTGAGACAGAAGACTTGATGTCTATAAAGAGATTGAACTGTTAACCAAGTGAAAATTGTCTGGTTGTAAATGTTGTCTCTGCACTCCAATTTCACTATCATATCTTAAATTAAGATGGACACTGGAAATAGTGACTGTAGCATGGAATAGGTAGTCTTAATCCCTACATCCGCTGGACACAAAGCCTCAAAACTCCAAGGCGGAATCACCTCAGAGTAGCTGATGGAAATTTACTTCCAAATATCTACAAGTCATTCAAGAATTAGATGTCAAGGAGAAATGTTCTTATTCACAGTTCCTGGACCTGACTACCCTTAAACAGAATTTATTTTCAGAATAAAGTAACCATTCCAAGTAGTACACGATCTATGTAAGGGATAATGTATAATGTCATATATCAACAGCTTCCATCATCAATAAATCATTATTACATGACTTTTTAAACACAACAGCATTCAAATCACCAGATCGTTAAGGAAAAATATATAGAGAAGGGATAAAGTCACTATCCATAACACGTCAGCTGACATTTTAAATATACCTCGAGGTCAGTGTGTGCATAGAAATCCGTAAAACCCCTTACTGCCATTGATAAGACAAAGCTGTGGCTTACACTTGTAATATTTTTGTCGAAAGAAAAACAAACCTCTCTTCTCATTCAAGGTTTTGAGGTGTATGTGTAAAATACACCGCAAAGCCAGCCAAGTATCCAGCAATCTCCGCATCTCCCTGTTTTCATTCAGGTGAGGTAAAATCAGATTATTGAATTTATCCCAATGGGGGAAATCTGCAGTTTTACAGCAACATATAGATAAGGACAATGCAAAAGAAAATGAAAAGAAAATGTAAGTACAATAGCAGTTCTACAAATGTGATCTACTACTACAGGCTTGGTTGGAGAGCCTCACAGCTGTATGTGGCACAGATATTTCCTTTGATCTTTGAAAGTTTCTGTGCATGGATTATTTTCTTCTGCTCTTCATTCAGCAATGTATTTGTCCTTCCTGTCTCCCTCTCTATTTTCTGTCTGTAACTACCTAGGCTTTGTCCTCACTAAGGTCATTCATAGCTCAGGAGATGGATAAATAATGAGTTTAGATTTACTAGCTAAGTGCTTACCTTGTATCCTCAGTGCCATTTAATCCATGTATGGGCTTGCATCTGTCTGCTGCGGAGTCAGGTTTCACATTTCCACAGTGCCCAGGAGTCGTCTGAGAAACACATGAGCAAGACAATGGTATAATTCAGAAGGAAAATAAAACAAGAATATCAGTAATCTAAACTGAGGTGTATTCTTCTTGGTAGGTGGCCTTAGTGCAGCCTTTTTGCGGACTTGGAGCTAACCATATGGCAAAATAAAAGGCATTCCCAGTAGTAGTTAGAATAAGAGTACTGCTGTTAGAAAGTATATTAGCTAATATGGGTTTTAATTTAATATCAAATTCTTGACTTTTAATAACCAAACGACATCGACTAGTGAAACTAGGCGATGCAATGTTTACTATTAAAGCCAAGATAAGAAGGTAACGTCGACGGAAATTGAGACTTTACGTTGGCCGTTAACATCGATGTGGCTTCATATTAAGCTACGTAGATGGAAAGAGAAAAAAATAGCTCGCTTCAAAGCTCATTTCTTTTAAAGTCTGTTCGAGATTATAGTTAATGTTTTTTTTGTTTTGTTTTTTTAAAGTGAGACGAGTCACAGCTTACCGTGTCAAGAGGATTATTTACGTCAAAATACACCGAATAAATATCCAAAAATCGGCAAACGATTTACAAAAAAGTTTGCGGTATCCACGTACCAACTTAGTTCAACGACTCGTTTTCTCGCCCAGGATGTTTACAACGACAAACTGGACTTAAGTCAGTTCCTTAAAGAAAAAAATGCACTGGAGTCTATCCAGGCTGGAATAATCAAACTCCGAGCAACAGGATCACTAACTTGATATGCGGTTGCACGACGACCATCGATCTTAAATGGCTACAAGAGCTGGCCCGCCGATAATGTCCAGCATAGACATGGATACCTAGACGCCGCATTGAGCGGGTTGGTCCGTTGCTGCGATACGTCAACGCGTCCGCCATGTTAGATGTGACAAATCTGCGCCGTGAACTAATAAAAGCCAGTCGACTGAACTTCATAAAGCGCCTTTCTACAAAGTCCTTTAAGTTAATGCCTCGCATTCACCCATTCACACACACAGTAATATATTTGGGAAACAAATAGTAATTAGATTATTTACATTTTATTTAATTATTTATTTTTAAATTATTATTAAAAAATAAATTATTTTAATTTCAACTAGTCCTGCATACATATCATTGTATTTGAGGGTAAAGAACAGTTAACCACGTGAGCCAAGCTTTTAGAAATAAGTATTAGTCTACTTTTACCCAAAATACCCTATGCCTGTCATGGGGACTCAAATGTCTCCGAATAGTAGGAATGACCCATATGCATACATCAGCACGGGTGGCATTGATAAACATTATATTATATTTTAGTTTGTTCTGCTGCTGGAGAAGAGGACATCTCAAAAGCAGACAGGGACATGGTCTCATCCTCCCACTATTCCTAATGTGCTTGGAGATACACTGCACCGCACCATCAGAGAGCGGAAGATGGCCCTGAACTATCTGGCTGTAGGAGCGTTATTCCAGCCCCCTAAAACACATACAAACCCCATATTTACATTCACAGTTACCCGAACAATATTGACAGCCGACGTTAACAGCCGTTAGCTAGATATGTGCAACCGTCCAAACAACAACCCATAAGACCACAAATTGGCATATTTAAACAAAATCAACTATAACTACCAACTATTCCATGCATCAAAAAGGTAAAGGTAATGCCGTGAGATCTGGTTTGTACTGTAAACCTGTTGTTACACTTCCACATGAAAATGAATGAGGAATCTTCTCCGTTTGCTCCACTTTGCCACATCCAAGATGGCGGCGATGTTGACGTACAATTCAGGGCTCAGTGCGGCGTCCAGGTATCCATATCTATGGTATTCAGCGCATGTATTGCTGAAACTACAAATCCCAGAATGCTCTGCTGATGGCACGTCAATCAGGACAGGGCCCGTTAACACCCTCCAATCTGTTGATAGAAGTCCCAAAATCCGCATGCGACTACTGGCACAGTGCTACAGTACCCAAACATGGAGAAAAGAAAGACAAAAAACAGGAGTTTTCCAGACAGGTGGGAGGCAGAATACCTGTTGTTTATATATATATATGTATATATATATATATATATATATATATATATATATATATATATATATAATACAACAGATAGAAAAGAACAGGAGGGCTGGTTCGGTTCTGGGGAGGAGTCTGGACTCTGTGGGGAGTCCATGTCCTCCCTGTGGTCATCACAGAACACATCCCACGTTGTGCTGTCAAGACAGTCCTTTAGAGTCTCCACAGACTCTTCGGTCCAGATGCGCCGTGTGTGGATGACTGCTGGTCAGGGCCTAATTTAGTGCCCTAGGCAAGATTACTCTCCAGCGCCCCCACAAACAATTGGATAAACTTACATGCTTCAGGGAGTGGTGTTTCTGTGGGTGTGATCAGAAGGCCCCTCTCCATTAGCAGCGTTTTTTCGCGCTGGAATACTTTTGACCACAAAACAGCAAAGATAAGACATACTGTATGTTGTTGTTTTTTTTTTTGTTTTTGTTTTTTTTTGCTACTCTTTGGGGGCTAGCTTGGGTCTTGGTGCGAGTAGACGCATTCTTTTACACTACTACTCTGTTTGTCCATTCTGGCCTCTGAGTGGTTTCATTTCCCTTTGCAAAGCCGAAAGCGTCACCAAGATATTATCCATGTTGCGGTTCAAGTTCTGAATGAGCGCCAACAGCTCTGCCCATCGCTGCAATCATGGCGGGCAGCTTTGTGGGGCTTTGGTCAGCTGTCACCGTTTTTTGATTTCCTCGATAAATCAGGGCAATGTCTAATCCAATCAGCAAAAGACCTGTGATATCTATATCAGCATATTCACTTTCCAACACGGGGAAACAACACTCTGGACAATGTTTTTACCTCTCACAGAGGAGCCTACAAGGCCCTTCCCCTCCCCCACCTCGGTGCCTTGTACCATCTCACTGTTATGCTAATGCAAGCATACAGACCACTGGTTGAGCCACTGAACCAGTTAGGAAACAGGTACGAGTGTGGCCAGAGGGGTCCCAAGAGGCACTTCAAGACTGTTTCACCTCCACAGACTGGGACATGTTTAAACAAGCTGCCACCTACAACTCCACCACTGACCTCCAGGAGTACACAGAGACAGTAACTGCCTACATCAGCAAGTGCATGGACGATGTCACCGCCACTAAGTCCATCACTGTCCGTGCAAATCAGAAGCCATGGCTGACAGGGGAGGTCTACAGGCTGCTGAGGATCCTGAACACCGCCTACAGATCTGGGGATGAGGAGAGCCTGAGGACAGCAAGGGCCAACCTCTCCCGTGGCATCAGAGAGGCCAAGAGGCAGCACTCCAGGAGGATTGCCAACAGCTTCAGTGACAGCAGAGACACCAGAAGTCTGTGGCGAGGAATACAGACCATTACGGACTATAAGCCCTCTCCACAGACCTGTGACAGCTCCACCTCCCTGCTGAATGAGCTGAACAACTTCTTCGCTCGTTTTGAGGCGGCGTTTTTTGTTAGTGTTATTATTATCATCATTATTGGGGGTCCAAGCAGCAAAGCTGCAGGAACCCCATTGTTTTTGTTAGTGTTGTTATTATTATTGGGGGTCCAAGCAGCGAAACTGCAGGAACCCCATTGTTTTTGTTAGTGTTATCATTGTTAGTGTTATTGTCATCATTATTATTATTATTGGTGGTCGAAGCAGCGAAGCTGCAGGAACCCCATTGTTTTTGTTATTGTTATCATTGTTAGTGTTATTATCATCATTGTTATTATTACTGGGGGTTGAAGCAGCAAAGTTGCAGGAACCCCATTGTTTTTGTTAGTGTAACTATTATTATTGGGGTCCAAGCAGCGAAGCTGCAGGAACCCCATTGTTTTTGTTAGTGTTAGTATTATTATTATTATTACCCCTTGTTTTTCCACATTTTCTTGTTATTGGGGTCCAAGCAGCAAAGCTGTTTCTACGTTTTCTTCTTCCTCTTGTTATTATTATTATTATTATTATTATAGTAGGATCTTTAATTTGCATGAGTTACATGTTGCCAGTAAGTACGCTCTAGCGCCACCAATGGGTCAAAGTTGGAAGTACATTTGCACACGTAATTTTTGAACCGTATGCTCGAAATTTACAAACAATGTATCTTTGGAATCCTTGGATGATGCTGAGTTCAACCTACCCTATGACGTCAAAATGCGTCATGATAGATTTTCCGCCATCTTTGGAAAAATTGCGAATTGCAAATTTTGTCCTATTCTCATGAAAATCGGCACAGACTATCTTTACGCCAAGCTGCACAAAAGTTACTAATGGCCATTCTCAGCGTCCCATTTGTACGCCCACCACTGCCAATCAAATGTGACGGCGAAGGCACCATTTTTGATGTGAGCTCATATCTCAGCAACGGTGTGACATATTGACATCATATTTGATATTATGGGTCCGGACCCAGTCCTGAGTGGACACAATTAATTTGGTGTCATTTGGCCTCTAGGGGGTGCTGTAATTAGAAAAACATGATTTTTATTCCTATCTCTTGATTGGTTTGTATTTGATAATGACTTTGTGATATCCACAGGTACTGTGGGGTGCCCCATTGATAGTTAATACCAACTTTTCGTGTTAGCCAATCGTTGTCGGCGGCGAGGCCGCAAAACAGGAAGTTTGCTCATATCTTGGCGACACTTTGACTTCCAAAGACCAAACTTTGTCGGACACTTTGGGACTGTATCCAAAATGTGCAATAAAAATGTGGTGTCATTCGGCCACTAGGGGGCGGTGTAAATAACAAAATTGCGTTTTTTGCTCTTTTCTCTTGACGTGTTACAATTTCAGAGTAAATTTCATGTCTGCTGATACTGTGAAATGTCTCCTTTCAGGATCTGGCAAAACATTTCATGCAATTGCAAGAATTTGTGCGCCATATTGGATTTTGTCAAAAACCTTTGAAAAGTTTCACAGGTCGCAAATTTTGTCCGATTCTCACGAAAATTGGCACAGACTATCTTCAGACCAAGACGCACAAAAGCTACTTAGTGGCATTTTCATTGTCCAATCTGT
This sequence comes from Mugil cephalus, assembly GCF_022458985.1. NCBI lineage: Eukaryota > Metazoa > Chordata > Actinopteri > Mugiliformes > Mugilidae > Mugil > Mugil cephalus. The sequence goes on along the minus strand of NC_061771.1, from coordinate 27,255 downwards.
TTGCCCACAACAGCCCATCAAAATTGGTGGCAGAGCCGCCATTAAGGAAGTCGGCTCGTATTTCTGCCAACCCTTCGGCCAATTGGCCGATGTGCTTGGACCCCCTCATTGCTGCATGCAGCTATATTTTTGCTCTTGATATGTATGATAGTTCATCAATCAAGTTCTAAATGAGATCATCTAGCCCAGCCTATTCTATTTCCTGTCTGACTTGTGCCTTGCAAGTTACTCTTTTCTCTCTGTGTATCATTAGACACCAGACGTGACAGTACTTAGCTCTGTTTTCCTGAAAGGCATTCCTATTTTACTTGGTGACGACTCCAGTGAATTCTCCAAGGCATGCTCTGTAAGTACTTGCACATGATAAAAAGTTTGATCTGCAGTAAAATAGAACTATATCTGTGCTTACATAGAAGATGTAATTCTGTCTCCACAATATACAATATACATTTTGTACAGTGATTGATGTATTTTGTATAGCAATTCCTCCACAGCTAATCTGAGAGGTATTTAAACAGCCAGTAAATAAAAATGAAATTTGCCACCTAAACATTGTACACATTCATTCATTGTAAATCTAAGGAGCAGGAGTCCAGTTTGAAAAGTCAATGTCACTCTTCAAGAATATATGGACCTTGTGGATCATAGCTTTAATTTAACCATACCAAATGAAGTAGTATTCATTAAGAATATGTGTGTGTGTCTTTGTGGGATACAGCGGGGGACAAAGCCCTAGAATGCACTGTTGGTGTGCTGTCAGTGAAGATAATCCTCATGAGGGTCCAAGTTCAGTAGACCTCCAGCCCATCTCTACTGCCGTCATTCTGGAGGGAGGTATCGTCATGGATTGTATTAAAAACTTGCCTCAGGCAGTTTTTCTGTTATTTGGGCTTACATAGGCTTACATAGGTAATAACAGCTAAATAGATATGAAATGGGATAGAAAGAGAGGGAGAGAGAGAGAGAAAGAGAGAGAAGGACAAGGACCCATTCAAGAAAATTGGTTTGTTTAATTTAAGTGAACTAAAAAAAAAAATAAAAAAAAAGAGTGAGTAGTAAGTAGTAGGTATTTAGTAATTCTAAGTAGGGTTAAATTTGTATCAAGCAGTCCAAACAAAATTAAAAAAATAAGTTAACACTAAGCATGGCTATTAAGTTATGTGAATTTTCTTGACTTTGCATACTTTAAGTAAGGTCAACTAATTAGATTTTACAGTGTGTAACATTAGTGTTGTGTTGCTTTGATAGAACTGCATCATCACAGCCTAGCCTCCTGCCAAGTTGGCTTATGACTGACTGACTGAAATGAGGAAATAGGTATTTTAAAATATTATTAAAATTGTTATTACATATTATGGAGAACTAATCTTTTACTTTCTTTGTGAATTATGTCTAGTTTTTTTTAACGGGGGTGAACTTTTTAGTTTTTTTGTGCACTTTTTGTATTCAAATATTGTAAACATTATGAAAAAATAAAAAACAACACCATCTGTCACTTTTTAATCGAATGAATTTGATGGATCAAAGTGGGCGTGACCGATCAAGTGTGTGTCAGCAATTTTCAAAGTGGGCGTGACTGAGGAAGTGGGCGTGACTGAGGAAGTGTGCGTCACCAACTTTCAAGGTGGGCGTGACTGAGGAAGTGGGCGTCAGCAACTTTCAAGGTGGGCGTAACCAACGTTGATTGGATGTTGTGGCATTTCACTTTCCTTGGGGGTAGGAAGTTGGGGTCTGTGTGAGAATCTTTTTTAAGATGAGTCAGCGGGGTCACGGCCCCCCGAGGTAGGAAGTCGGGGGGTATGTGAAAGTATTTTTATTACCTGAAACAGCGGTGTCACGACCCCCGAGGTAGGAAGTCGGGGATTATGTGAGAATCTTTTTATTAGGTGAAAAAGCGGTGTCACGACCCCCGAGGTAGGAAACTGCAGTCACGCCATCTGCGCTTCGGCGAGGCACGGTCGCGCTATCTACACTTGAAAATCGAGTGCCCGTCTACATCGCATCGGACGGTAAAGCGTTTGAGCGGCTTTATGGTGCATTCAAGTACATACCGTAAACTCGGAAGTCTATATTTTTCTTCTTATTTTCATTTGTTGAAATACACATATCAGTCATTACTTTGTTGTTATTTTACTACATTCTATTCAATGATTAACTAAATGATAGAACAAAATTATTGAAGCATATTCGGAATCCAACTCATTTTTGCATAGTCATATTTGAAAAATTAATTAAGAAAAGAATCAAATTGTTTTCCGCATACTCTACAGCTACCACTGTGGTGATTTTCAACTTATTTCACTGCATCATTTTCTGATAATGTGATGTTGAATTCATTTCCAATGAATGATGTATATGAGCAGATTAAAAAAATAATTTAAAAAAATAAACAAATTGTTTTCTGCAAACTCAAACAGATTCTTGTTCTACATGTCCCCAGCTACCACTGTGGTGATTTTCAACTTATTTCACTGCATCATTTTCAAATAATCTGATGTTGAATTCATACCCGATGAATGATGTATATGAGCAGATTAAAAAATGGATAAAAAAAAAAAATCAAATTGTTTTCTGCAAACTCCACCAGATTCGTGTTCTATATGTCCCCAGCTACCACTGTAGTGATTTTCAACTTATTTCACTGCATAATTTTCAAATAATCTGATGTTGAATTCATACCCGATGAATGATGTATATGAGCAGATTAAAAAAATAATCAAAAAAAATAAACAAATTGTTTTCTGCAAACTCAACCAGATTCTTGTTCTACATGTCCCCAGCTACCACTGTGGTGATTTTCAACTTATTTCACTGCATCATTTTCAAATAATCTGATGTTGAATTCATACCCGATGAATGATGTATATGAGCAGATTAAAAAAATAATAAAAAAAAATATAAACAAATTGTTTTCTGCAAACTCAACCAGATTCTTGTTCTACATGTCCCCAGCTACCACTGTGGTGATTTTCAACTTAATTCACTGCATCATTTTCAAATAATCTGATGTTGAAATTGGCTCAATGAATGATGTATATGGGCAGATTAAAAAAATAATAAAAAAAAAAAATCAAATTGTTTTCTGCAAACTCCACCAGATTCTTGTTCTACATGTCCCCAGCTACCACTGTAGTGATTTTCAACTTATTTCACTGCATCATTTTCAAATAATCTGATGTTGAATTCATACCCGATGAATGATGTATATGAGCAGATTAAAAAATGGATAGAAAAAAAAATCAAATTGTTTTCTGCAAACTCCACCAGATTCTTGTTCTACATGTCCCCAGCTACCACTGTGGTGATTTTCAACTTATTTCACTGCATCATTTTCAAATAAACTTGTGTTGAAATTGGCTCAATGAATGATGTATATGAGCAGATTAAAAAAATAATAAAAAAAAAATCAAATTGTTTTCTGCAAACTCCACCAGATTCGTGTTCTATATGTCCCCAGCTACCACTGTAGTGATTTTCAACTTATTTCACTGCATCATTTTCAAATAATCTGATGTTGAATTCATACCCGATGAATGATGTATATGAGCAGATTAAAAAAATAATAAAAAAAAATAAACAAATTGTTTTCTGCAAACTCAACCAGATTCTTGTTCTACATGTCCCCAGCTACCACTGTGGTGATTTTCAACTTATTTCACTGCATCATTTTCAAATAATCTGATGTTGAATTCATACCCGATGAATGATGTATATGAGCAGATTAAAAAATGGATAAAAAAAAAAAATCAAATTGTTTTCTGCAAACTCCACCAGATTCTTGTTCTACATGTCCCCAGCTACCACTGTGGTGATTTTCAACTTAATTCACTGCATCATTTTCAAATAATCTGATGTTGAAATTGGCTCAATGAATGATGTATATGGGCAGATTAAAAAAATAATAAAAAAAAAAAATCAAATTGTTTTCTGCAAACTCCACCAGATTCTTGTTCTACATGTCCCCAGCTACCACTGTGGTGATTTTCAACTTATTTCACTGCATCATTTTCAAATAAACTTGTGTTGAAATTGGCTCAATGAATGATGTATATGAGCAGATTAAAAAAATAATAAAAAAAAAAAAATCAAATTGTTTTCTGCAAACTCCACCAGATTCGTGTTCTATATGTCCCCAGCTACCACTGTAGTGATTTTCAACTTATTTCACTGCATCATTTTCAAATAATCTGATGTTGAATTCATACCCGATGAATGATGTATATGAGCAGATTAAAAAAATAATTTAAAAAAATAAACAAATTGTTTTCTGCAAACTCAACCAGATTCTTGTTCTACATGTCCCCAGCTACCACTGTGGTGATTTTCAACTTATTTCACTGCATCATTTTCAAATAATCTGATGTTGAATTCATACCCGATGAATGATGTATATGAGCAGATTAAAAAATGGATAGAAAAAAAAATCAAATTGTTTTCTGCAAACTCCACCAGATTCTTGTTCTACATGTCCCCAGCTACCACTGTGGTGATTTTCAACTTATTTCACTGCATCATTTTCAAATAAACTTGTGTTGAAATTGGCTCAATGAATGATGTATATGAGCAGATTAAAAAAATAATAAAAAAAAAAATCAAATTGTTTTCTGCAAACTCCACCAGATTCGTGTTCTATATGTCCCCAGCTACCACTGTAGTGATTTTCAACTTATTTCACTGCATCATTTTCAAATAATCTGATGTTGAATTCATACCCGATGAATGATGTATATGAGCAGATTAAAAAAATAATAAAAAAAAATAAACAAATTGTTTTCTGCAAACTCAACCAGATTCTTGTTCTACATGTCCCCAGCTACCACTGTGGTGATTTTCAACTTATTTCACTGCATCATTTTCAAATAATCTGATGTTGAATTCATACCCGATGAATGATGTATATGAGCAGATTAAAAAATGGATAAAAAAAAAAAATCAAATTGTTTTCTGCAAACTCCACCAGATTCTTGTTCTACATGTCCCCAGCTACCACTGTGGTGATTTTCAACTTAATTCACTGCATCATTTTCAAATAATCTGATGTTGAAATTGGCTCAATGAATGATGTATATGGGCAGATTAAAATAAAATAAAATAATAAAAAAAAAAATCAAATTGTTTTCTGCAAACTCCACCAGATTCTTGTTCTACATGTCCCCAGCTACCACTGTGGTGATTTTCAACTTATTTCACTGCATCATTTTCAAATAAACTTGTGTTGAAATTGGCTCAATGAATGATGTATATGAGCAGATTAAAAAAATAATAAAAAAAAAAAAATCAAATTGTTTTCTGCAAACTCCACCAGATTCGTGTTCTATATGTCCCCAGCTACCACTGTAGTGATTTTCAACTTATTTCACTGCATCATTTTCAAATAATCTGATGTTGAATTCATACCCGATGAATGATGTATATGAGCAGATTAAAAAAATAATTTAAAAAAATAAAACAAATTGTTTTCTGCAAACTCAACCAGATTCTTGTTCTACATGTCCCCAGCTACCACTGTGGTGATTTTCAACTTATTTCACTGCATCATTTTCAAATAATCTGATGTTGAATTCATACCCGATGAATGATGTATATGAGCAGATTAAAAAATGGATAAAAAAAAAAAATCAAATTGTTTTCTGCAAACTCCACCAGATTCTTGTTCTACATGTCCCCAGCTACCACTGTGGTGATTTTCAACTTAATTCACTGCATCATTTTCAAATAATCTGATGTTGAATTCATACCCGATGAATGATGTATATGAGCAGATTAAAAAAATAATAAAAAAAAAATAAACAAATTGTTTTCTGCAAACTCAACCAGATTCTTGTTCTACATGTCCCCAGCTACCACTGTGGTGATTTTCAACTTATTTCACTGCATCATTTTCAAATAAACTTGTGTTGAAATAGGCTCAATGAATGATGTATATGGGCAGATTAAAAAAATAATAAAAAAAAAAAATCAAATTGTTTTCTGCAAACTCCACCAGATTCTTGTTCTACATGTCCCCAGCTACCACTGTGGTGATTTTCAACTTATTTCACTGCATCATTTTCAAATAATCTGATGTTGAATTCATACCCGATGAATGATGTATATGAGCAGATTAAAAAATGGATAAAAAAAAAAAATCAAATTGTTTTCTGCAAACTCCACCAGATTCTTGTTCTACATACCCCCAGCTACCACTGTGGTGATTTTCAACTTATTTCACTGCATCATTTTCTGATAATATGATGTTCAAATCATCTGTGACATCCCCTCATCTCTATCTATTACTCCCCTTCTTTCCTTTTGCAGAATGTAGTTTCATATTACTATTTTTGGTTTTTCTTGCTTGATGTCCTTGTATGTGTGTATGTATGTGTGTGTGTGTGACCATATTCCTTATAGGACATCCAGCCCTGCCTGCTCCAGCCCAAATCAACTGATAACCTCTATCTTGTTTGCACCTCTCATCAGTCCAATACTGCCAGACAGGAACAGAACCCAGGGTAGTGTTTAGCTCAGTGGGTAGAGCACTCACCCCATGTGTAAAGGCTACAGTCCTTGCTGCAGGTATTTATTTACTTATTTCCCTTTTTTAAATTTCACATCCCAATGTTGCACTTAATTTTCCAGCTTTTTAGAAACATTTTGGATTCATGTGACACAACAAATAAAATATTTCTTGGTAACAATATTATGTTGTAGGCTAAACAGCTACATAGATCACCTATACCCATAACCTTAGAGCCACACTATATCGAAAGTTCAGAGTAGGTATTAGGATGGAAAATATAGCAAAAGAATACAAAAAAATAGTAATAGAAAAGGTCCTAAATGTAATGTCCTTGTTACGTGATCTTCACTCGTACATATTTCCGTTAAATAAGTTTTAAATATGTTGAGAATTGCTACATCAGATTCATCAATATCCATTTTTTGGGGAAATCTGAGAAGATATTTTATTATTATGTATTAATTGTGAACAAAATCTTCCATGCAAGTGGCCACTATGACAGGGTTCTTATAAATTTTTATGCTGCAATTCCCCCAGAATGGACCATTTGCCCGTTTTTATTATCACATGGCACTGTTATTTTTTATGCAACATTTGACTACATAGACCACAAGGAGTACGTTACTGTTTATGGCAGAAATTTTGAGAAAACTTCACTAGACAATTAATATGAAATTGAACAAGAAAGACTAAGAGGCCATCTTAGAGAAACAGAGTGCGTCACATATTCACGAGTGTTGCTATTCTATTAGATCACGTGATTAACGCATCCCTTTAACTGCATTACGCAATCCTATAGGCGTACCTTAATTGACAATCCCCCCCCTCCCCCCCGAGCATATTATCGACATTTACTCGTTTCTTGACGCTGGAAATTTCTCTTGATCTAATCTGAAAAAATGGCAGAGCGAAAGGAAAAACATGGGTGAGTTTGTTTGTGCATACTAATATGATCTTTTTGTGCTTGCCTTTGGTTCTTGTTTAGGCGTTCTTTGTTTTGTTTTTAATAACAGCGGGGTTGTTCATTTTGTGTGTGAATGTGGACTGGACAAAGTTTGTTAACGTTAGTTATGATAATTTCCCATGAAATGGACTAAAAAATAAACTAACTATTGTTATTAACTGTTCTAAAGTACTTCGTCGAAAATTAACTTGATTGTACTTTTTTCTCAAACATTTTCCATCTAGAATTGTCTTCAAAACATTTGGAAAGGTAAGAAAAAGACTCCAAGCCATTTTCAAATTTTAATATGGACTAAAAGAGGCACAGAATGTTTGACAATAATATAACATTTTAAGCTTGCAAATTTCTTCTGTGTACTATTAAAACGTACCTGTTTACCACTGGTACAAAAATGTGCTTTTGCCTCAACAGTCCAAAAGAAAATATGTATCTCATGAGGATATTTCAAAGCACATCCGAAAACTTCAGGATACATCCTCTGAGCAGAAAACAGGGGAATGTCCAACAAGCAACCCTAACTTCTGGCCAGAACTTTGCACTGTTTTGGGTGTACCGAACACATCCACAAATAGATACCGACTGAAGAGGGCACACATCAGAAGTATTAAGGTCTGTCAGATCTATTCTATATATTTATGTATGTATGTATCTATGCATCTATTTATCTATCTATCTATCTAATATTAAACTGTGTGTCATGTTTCAAATATCAGGCTTCAGGTGGAGATAAACAGTCTGACACTGTTGTAGACAAAAATGATGTACCAGAACTTGTACCAAAGGAGGAAGAGGAACAGGAGATCTGCAATGTCCAAAATAATAAGGATATAACAGGAGAGGATGCACAGGAAAAAGACTTAACACAAGAATGTGAAGGTGCGCTTGACTTGAGAGTTTTTCACAATGAGGACATCAAAACAGAGGATAATGAAAAGGACGGAGCCTTAATACAAGAGGAGGAAGACTTAAAAGAGGAAGTTGCACAGGAGACGACAGATGCACAGCCAGAGGAAGATGTAAGGAATTACATTTAATACATATGGTACACATTTATTACAATGTGTACCACCAGTAGCTGGTTTTACAAAACCATCACAAATGGTTAATCTCAAGTCATTCCTCAATAAAATGTGGCAACTACCTTACAAACAAAATATAGTTTCCTAACTTACTAGTTTTTGTCTTGCAGGTCCAAAAAGAAGACAGTGACAGCTGGAGTGACAATGAAGATGATGACACTTATGACAAAGAAGAAGAATTCTTTATACAGAGTCTTCCAGCACCACCTTCATTTTTTTTTGTTCCTCGCAATGCTTGGACAAAACTACGGAAAACTCAAAAGAAGGACCACTTCAAGGGACTGCAGTGGACTAACATAATTTCAGCCGGTATACGCAAAATCCATCCACATTGCAGTTTTGCATTTTTAGGACACAGGGTCAAGGTTCGTGGATCAAAAAGGAATGCACCTCTTTTTAAATGCTCTGCACATTGCTTGTTCAGTGACTGCCCAGTGGAAGCTGATGTTATTGTGCACAGTGAGACCACACTTAAAGCACACGTGTACTTCAGAGGTGAAACAGCAGTGCATAGTAAAACAGAGCTGCAAAGGCGACCTGTTAGAGCAGACAAACAAAAAATAATATACCAGCAACTTCAAAACACCCTTCCAAGGGCACTTCATCTTGAAAGCTTGGAAAAGCTCGAAGAATCAGTGGTTGAGTCAGGCTGTAGAGATGAAGCACCATCATCAGGTGTTCTTAAATCCATTTCCTATAGACAAAGAATGAAGGAAAGGAAACATAAAAATGAAACTCTTAGTCTACTGAAGATGGTAGAAGAAAAAAAAGATGAACCGGATGAAGTGCTTCAGAAAGTAATACTTCATCCAAAGGGTGTGATGCTTTGGTCTAAGAGAAGCATCAGCATATTCCACCACCGATCTAAGGAGGACATAGTGTACCTAGATGCAACTGGAAGCATTCTCAAGAAATCAACACACAGCGAGGGTCCTTTTTATGTGTATGAGCTGGTGGTCAGAAACGCAAAAAAGGGTTCGTCTCCTTTTCCTGTCGCTACATATGTGACCTGTGACCACACAACGGCCTCTGTTCTTTATTTTCTTAGTTCCTTTCAGACAGATCATGCCAAACAATATGGACCAAAAAACATCAGTCCACTCATGGTTATATGTGATGGCTCCATGGTCCTCATGCAGGCCTTAACAATGGCTTTCTGCAAAACAAACCTGAATGCCTTGCTCCACAGTTATTATAACATACTGACAGGGAAAGGCACTGCTCAAGACTTCAACCATCCCATCCTTCACCGCTGTCTCAGTCACGTGATGAAAAATGCAAAAACTTTGTGCAAAAAGCAGTAAGTGAAACACTTTTTTTAGAATGCAAATATCTATACTACTAGTGTCAAAGTGCTTATTAAGACAATGCAATAATTTGTATTTCTCTCGTAGTGCGTCCAACAACTACAAGCTGGCCATGCATGTGTTTGGACTGTTGACATCCGCAAGTTCCATCGGTGAGTTAGATGAAATGCTCCTCAGCTGCACTGTCATCTTCTCCAGCCCATGCAGCTCAGAAAATGTTGAGAAACACTTTAACAACATTCAAACGATGCTGACAGCCATTGGGGACTCAACTGTTGATGACAGCAGCATTGTTCCTGAGGATCTTGAGGTACCCACTAAATCTCTAAATAATAATTTGAAATAATGTCTTTTGTTAATCGAGTCTTAACATTTTTTTTTTTTTTTTTCTATTATCTTCTTTAAGGACACCTTTGGTCCAACACCTTTTCAGCAACACTTCACAGATGTCATAAACAGCGCACCCCTAGACAAAGAAGGGGACCCTAATGCCTATTACTCTGAGACATTCATCTCGTCGTTGGCAGCTTACTTCTTGCCTCAGGCAGCTCTTTGGACAAGTATGATGTTGGGTCAGTTACACTTTTAAATGTTTTCAGTTTGAATGAGACGAATTAATAACTTAAAAATATTTATGGTTCAAAAACATCAATTTAACACTGATGTGGACTTACTGTGACCCAAAACTGTTTGTCAGCTGTCCCTAAAATTTTTGTCCCACTGCCAGTGCATGACCTAACACTGACTTTGCTCAAAGGGAACATATCTTGCAATCTATTTGTCTGATTGACATGAAATCAATTTAATAAATTCAAGGGTCATGGACTTTGCTAGTTTTCTATAGTGTAAACATCAAGCCAAACTCTCAGCTATTAGGAAATACAAAGACTGGATTGCTGTCGTGACTATGTTGTTATTCCTCCATCCTAACCATCACATCACCTTGCCTCTCTAACCAACATTTGGTAAAAATCGACATGTCAGTGTATATTGGGTGTATTGTTGAGACATTTGGTAAGCACATTCACAGTCCCCTGAGGATTAACCCAGTAAATTCTGATTGAGTACAATGTATGCAGAGATGTGTCCCTAAACTATGTACAAAAATGATCTAACTGTAATGTTTTACATCTTCAGGTGATGTCGGCAGGCATGGTGAAGGGCTCCCTTATCAGAACTTCTCAAAGAAATTTGCCAAGATATCGGAGAAAAAAAGCCAGGTGAGGTATAAATTGGATGAATATTAAAAATGTCATGGAGAATTTAAACCTATTGCTTCACTCATAATAGCTAATAAAGTATAGTCAAGCAAATACACAATAATTGTTCTTTTGTTGTTATCAGAATTTCACACAAGACAACAAGACACAGGGAAAAGAGTCAGTGGGACTTGAAAAAAATCCGCTTTAAAGGAAGACGACTGACCAGACTAGACGACTTCATCAACACTTACAAAGACACTCACAGAGCCCTTTTAAGGGAATTTCATGACTCCCAACGGATCACGAAAAGAAAGGTGAGATATCTTACATTTTTATATTTTATATATATGTACCTTTAAAAAAGAGTTTATACTTGACAAGGATGTTAATTTATCACCATATTACTACAGAGACTAAAACATTGTCCATGCTTCAAGCACAATGTGTCACTGAGTGCAATTCAAGTTTGTTTTGTGTTTCACAATCTACAAAAAAATCTTGGGAAGTGTTTTTGGACATAGTGTATTGATAGCTGTGTCTGTGTCACACAGTAGTGTGAGGTCCGATTATACCAGCAGGCACCACTGTTAAGAAAGGCACAGGATAGTTACAAAGAGTTGTGAAGTTATTTTATTTGTAATGTCCTTTTTCAAAACAGTGACAACAGCTGTTGCTTTAGAATGCCAATAAAACAGTCCATCCTTTTAAATAAAAAGGGGAGGGAGGCTACTCGAGTCCAAGGCCTATGCCACGAATTTGAGCCTTCAGAATGTAATCAGCAGTCAGTGAAATGTGGAAAGCACATTCATATGTTATCATTCATATGATTTACCATATGATGCAATTTTCCAGTTTAGGTTACCTTGAGATCTTTTCCCTTGCACCAACCTTTAACCATCATAAACAAACTTTATTTCCCTTACTGCTTGCATACTCCTGACCTGGTCAAAGATAGCAGGGAACAGATCCAGGAGACATAGGCTTATTGTAATCAAGTACTTAATGCCTTAAGCAAAAGTAGCATCAACAGCTAAGTGGTAGATATGTTACAATCAAAATACCTTATAATAAAAATTGATTTAAGTGAGTGAGTGGCTCGTTCCTTTACATTTTGGAAGTTAGCATGAAGACATACTGGAGAATTTGAGAAACAGTTTAGAAACGTCACTTTCACCACAAAATGAGTGATATTACTTATATATCAATTCATACATTTATTCTTCAAGGAGCACCGTATTCTGAAGGAGAAGTGGAGGCAACGAAAGCAAAGTAGGAGAGGAGTTTATGTTACCTCCATCAAGCACCCATTCCAGTTCAAACTGAAAAAAACTATGGTAATATGAAGCACCTTTGGAAATGGTACTTAGCATAGAAAAAAGTTTGAAAACTAACTGCAAGTTTCTATTGCTTCTCCTGAAATGAACCAGGTGTCTGCAGCTCCGGTGACAACAACCCAAGCTCCAGATGCTAACCAATCAGCATCACTGCCACCTACGGACAATGGGGACCAAAAGCCAGTTACCAAGGAGACGCATGATTTGAAGGTACACTTTATTTAATTGCCTTTTGTAATGTTCATAGAACATTTCCATTGCAAAAATGTGATTTGCGGTTGAAGAACTAATGAAATGATTTGATTAGCCAAAAATGGTGGATACATCTATTAACACTGTTGACAACATTTTGTAGTTTTTAATGCTTTTCCTGAAATGTAACGGGTGACTGCTGCCTAAGTGACAGCAAGCAAATGTTCACTTGACAGCAAAACATCTTAAGCAATGCCCATCTATGGCCATAATTTGACAACCAAAACTACTCCGGTACGCCTTTCTATATAAACGTAATTAGGATTTAAATTGTAGTAAGTGAGTGGAATTACTTATTTTGATTTCCTTATTGGTATACTTAATAATACCAACTTAATAACAAAGACTTATTGAACTTGATGATGTCACAGTTCTGTATGCATAAATACATTTATATCCAAATAGTAATTGGATTTATGTAATCCACATGGCATGAACAGGTAACACCAACTGACCAAACATTTTTGTGAGACAAGACTGATGAAAAACATGTCTAAGAGGGAGAGGAGCTGGAGAGTTGTAGGCCAAAATTTTACAGTAAACTTTGTGTTTGTATGCTGTTTGTCTCACAGAAAAGGAAGAAAAAGCCAGGACAAAAGCAAAGGAGCCACGGACCACTTTGGACAAAACACTCACCAAAGGAAGTCATCCCAGCCATCAAATTACAAAAACCAGCATTCATTCATCAAGACCAAATGCTAAGCATCCTGGACCACAAAACGTGGCTCAGCAGTGACGAAGTGGATTCAGCCTGCTTTCATCTAGCGCAGAAGTTCCCTGATGTGGATGGGCTTCAGTCCTGCCTTTGCTACCAGGCTCTTCACCAGGGAGGTGTGGTTGGGACACCAGAAAAGTCATTTGTGCAAATATTAAATGTAAATGACAACCACTGGATCACAGCAAGCAATATTTTCTGTGGACCCAATGAGCTTTGCATTTATGACAGTCTGAACACGAACATCAACAAGAAGACAAAGCAAAAACTCTCCTGGTTAATTCGTCCACAAGCACCTCACTTCCTCATTAGAAGGCCTGCCGTGCAGAAGCAGCAGTCAGGTAGCAGTTGTGGACTTTTTGCATTGGCTTTTGCATCAGTGTTGTGTGAGGGAGTCAGGCCAGAGGAGTGCCACTTTCAAGAGAACAACATGCGACAAAGACTGTACAGAGCTTTGCTGAACAAAATGGTTCCAGGCTTTCTTTATAAAAACATAAAGGCAAAGCCTGAAAGGGCCTCAGTTCAGGTTGAGGTTCACTGCATCTGCAGGACCTCACACAACAGAGAGGTGATGGTGCAGTGCAGCAACTGCAGTACTTGGTACCACCCCAATTGTGTGTCTGTCCCACACCAAGCTTTGGACAGTACTGCAGAAGAGTGGAACTGTGAAAGATGCAGAGATCAAGAGTGAAAAGTTGTGGGGCTTGGCCCTGGTCCTGCTGCCCTTGGGGCAGGGTTGTTCACTCTGTGTTGTGTGTGCGTGTGTGGTGTGGATGTGTTCATGGGGCTTCTGTTCATGTGTTCCCTTTTGCTGTTGTTTGTTGCTTCAGTTTTGCTTTATGATGATGTTTTGATAAAAGTTGTTTCTGGAAGATTTCAGAAGTTATTCAATTAAAACATTGAATATGCACTGAATATGCATTTTACATCACTTTACTATCAAAACATTTCAACTAATAACGTCACTGGTGATTTCAACACAAGTTTATTTGAAAATGATGCAGTGAAATAAGTTGAAAATCACCACAGTGGTAGCTGGGGACATGTAGAACAAGAATCTGGTTGAGTTTGCAGAAAACAATTTGTTTATTTTTTTAAATTATTTTTTTAATCTGCTCATATACATCATTCATCGGGTATGAATTCAACATCAGATTATTTGAAAATGATGCAGTGAATTAAGTTGAAAATCACCACAGTGGTAGCTGGGGACATGTAGAACAAGAATCTGGTTGAGTTTGCAGAAAACAATTTGTTTATTTTTTTTTATTATTTTTTTAATCTGCCCATATACATCATTCATTGAGCCAATTTCAACATCAGATTATTTGAAAATGATGCAGTGAATTAAGTTGAAAATCACCACAGTGGTAGCTGGGGACATGTAGAACAAGAATCTGGTGGAGTTTGCAGAAAACAATTTGATTTTTTTTTTTTATCCATTTTTTAATCTGCCCATATACATCATTCATTGAGCCTATTTCAACACAAGTTTATTTGAAAATGATGCAGTGAAATAAGTTGAAAATCACCACAGTGGTAGCTGGGGACATGTAGAACAAGAATCTGGTGGAGTTTGCAGAAAACAATTTGTTTATTTTTTTTTATTATTTTTTTAATCTGTCCATATACATCATTCATCGGGTATGAATTCAACATCAGATTATTTGAAAATGATGCAGTGAAATAAATTGAAAATCACTACAGTGGTAGCTGGGGACATGTAGAACAAGAATCTGGTTGAGTTTGCAGAAAACAATTTGATTTTTTTTTTTATTATTTTTTTAATCTGCCCATATACATCATTCATTGAGCCAATTTCAACATCAGATTATTTGAAAATG
Source organism: Mugil cephalus (assembly GCF_022458985.1). Taxonomy (NCBI): domain Eukaryota; kingdom Metazoa; phylum Chordata; class Actinopteri; order Mugiliformes; family Mugilidae; genus Mugil; species Mugil cephalus. The sequence goes on along the minus strand of NC_061771.1, from coordinate 12,059 downwards.
ATGCAGTGAATTAAGTTGAAAATCACCACAGTGGTAGCTGGGGACATGTAGAACAAGAATCTGGTGGAGTTTGCAGAAAACAATTTGATTTTTTTTTTTTATTTTTTAATCTGCTCATATACATCATTCATCGGGTATGAATTCAACATCAGATTATTTGAAAATGATGCAGTGAAATAAGTTGAAAATCACCACAGTGGTAGCTGGGGACATGTAGAACAAGAATCTGGTTGAGTTTGCAGAAAACAATTTGTTTATTTGTTTTTATTATTTTTTTAATCTGCTCATATACATCATTCATCGGGTATGAATTCAACATCAGATTATTTGAAAATGATGCAGTGAAATAAGTTGAAAATCACTACAGTGGTAGCTGGGGACATATAGAACACGAATCTGGTGGAGTTTGCAGAAAACAATTTGATTTTTTTTTTTTTTTTTTTTTTTAATCTGCTCATATACATCATTCATTGAGCCAATTTCAACACAAGTTTATTTGAAAATGATGCAGTGAATTAAGTTGAAAATCACCACAGTGGTAGCTGGGGACATGTAGAACAAGAATCTGGTGGAATTAGCAGAAAACAATTTGATTTTTTTTTTTTATCCATTTTTTAATCTGCTCATATACATCATTCATTGAGCCAATTTCAACACAAGTTTATTTGAAAATGATGCAGTGAAATAAGTTGAAAATCACCACAGTGGTAGCTGGGGACATGTAGAACACGAATCTGGTGGAGTTTGCAGAAAACTATTTGATTTTTTTTTTTATTATTTTTTTAATCTGCTCATATACATCATTCATTGGAAATGAATTCAACATCACATTATCAGAAAATGATGCAGTGAAATAAGTTGAAAATCACCACAGTGGTAGCTGTAGAGTATGCGGAAAACAATTTGATTCTTTTCTTAATTAATTTTTCAAATATGACTATGCAAAAATAAGTTGGATTCTGAATATGCTTCAATAATTTTGTTCTATCATTTAGTTAATCATTGAATAGAATGTAGTAAAATAACAACAAAGTAATGACTGATATGTGTATTTCAACAAATGAAAATAAGAAGAAAAATATAGACTTCCGAGTTTACGGTATGTACTTGAATGCACCATAAAGCCGCTCAAACGCTTTACCGTCCGATGCGATGTAGACGGGCACTCGATTTTCAAGTGTAGATAGCGCGACCGTGCCTCGCCGAAGCGCAGATGGCGTGACTGCAGTTTCCTACCTCGGGGGTCGTGACACCGCTTTTTCACCTAATAAAAAGATTCTCACATAATCCCCGACTTCCTACCTCGGGGGTCGTGACACCGCTGTTTCAGGTAATAAAAATACTTTCACATACCCCCCGACTTCCTACCTCGGGGGGCCGTGACCCCGCTGACTCATCTTAAAAAAGATTCTCACACAGACCCCGACTTCCTACCCCCAAGGAAAGTGAAATGCCACAACATCCAATCAACGTTGGTTACGCCCACCTTGAAAGTTGCTGACGCCCACTTCCTCAGTCACGCCCACCTTGAAAGTTGGTGACGCACACTTCCTCAGTCACGCCCACTTCCTCAGTCACGCCCACTTTGAAAATTGCTGACACACACTTGATCGGTCACGCCCACTTTGATCCAACAAATTCATTCGATTAAAAAGTGACAGATGGTGTTGTTTTTTATTTTTTCATAATGTTTACAATATTTGAATACAAAAAGTGCACAAAAAAACTAAAAAGTTCACCCCCGTTAAAAAAAACTAGACATAATTCACAAAGAAAGTAAAAGATTAGTTCTCCATAATATGTAATAACAATTTTAATAATATTTTAAAATACCTATTTCCTCATTTCAGTCAGTCAGTCATAAGCCAACTTGGCAGGAGGCTAGGCTGTGATGATGCAGTTCTATCAAAGCAACACAACACTAATGTTACACACTGTAAAATCTAATTAGTTGACCTTACTTAAAGTATGCAAAGTCAAGAAAGTTCACATAACTTAATAGCCATGCTTAGTGTTAACTTATTTTTTTAATTTTGTTTGGACTGCTTGATACAAATTTAACCCTACTTAGAATTACTAAATACCTACTACTTACTACTCACTCTTTTTTTTTAGTTTTTTTTTTAGTTCACTTAAATTAAACAAACCAATTTTCTTGAATGGGTCCTTGTTCTTCTCTCTCTTTCTCTCTCTCTCTCCCTCTCTTTCTATCCCATTTCATATCTATTTAGCTGTTATTACCTATGTAAGCCTTTGTAAGCCCAAATAACAGAAAAACTGCCTGAGGCAAGTTTTTAATACAATCCATGACGATACCTCCCTCCAGAATGACGGCAGTAGAGATGGGCTGGAGGTCTACTGAACTTGGACCCTCATGAGGATTATCTTCACTGACAGCACACCAACAGTGCATTCTAGGGCTTTGTCCCCCGCTGTATCCCACAAAGACACACACACATATTCTTAATGAATACTACTTCATTTGGTATGGTTAAATTAAAGCTATGATCCACAAGGTCCATATATTCTTGAAGAGTGACATTGACTTTTCAAACTGGACTCCTGCTCCTTAGATTTACAATGAATGAATGTGTACAATGTTTAGGTGGCAAATTTCATTTTTATTTACTGGCTGTTTAAATACCTCTCAGATTAGCTGTGGAGGAATTGCTATACAAAATACATCAATCACTGTACAAAATGTATATTGTATATTGTGGAGACAGAATTACATCTTCTATGTAAGCACAGATATAGTTCTATTTTACTGCAGATCAAACTTTTTATCATGTGCAAGTACTTACAGAGCATGCCTTGGAGAATTCACTGGAGTCGTCACCAAGTAAAATAGGAATGCCTTTCAGGAAAACAGAGCTAAGTACTGTCACGTCTGGTGTCTAATGATACACAGAGAGAAAAGAGTAACTTGCAAGGCACAAGTCAGACAGGAAATAGAATAGGCTGGGCTAGATGATCTCATTTAGAACTTGATTGATGAACTATCATACATATCAAGAGCAAAAATATAGCTGCATGCAGCAATGAGGGGGTCCAAGCACATCGGCCAATTGGCCGAAGGGTTGAAATAAGTTGAAAATCACCACAGTGGTAGCTGGGGACATGTAGAACAAGAATCTGGTGGAGTTTGCAGAAAACAATTTGATTTTTTTTTTTAATTATTTTTTTAATCTGCTCATATACATCATTCATCGGGTATGAATTCAACATCAGATTATTTGAAAATGATGCAGTGAAATAAGTTGAAAATCACCACAGTGGTAGCTGGGGACATGTAGAACAAGAATCTGGTTGAGTTTGCAGAAAACAATTTGTTTATTTTTTTTTATTATTTTTTTAATCTGCTCATATACATCATTCATTGAGCCAATTTCAACACAAGTTTATTTGAAAATGATGCAGTGAAATAAGTTGAAAATCACCACAGTGGTAGCTGGGGACATGTAGAACAAGAATCTGGTGGAGTTTGCAGAAAACAATTTGATTTTTTTTTTAATTTTTTTTTTTAATCTGCTCATATACATCATTCATCGGGTATGAATTCAACATCAGATTATTTGAAAATGATGCAGTGAAATAAGTTGAAAATCACCACAGTGGTAGCTGGGGACATGTAGAACAAGAATCTGGTGGAGTTTGCAGAAAACAATTTGTTTATTTGTTTTTATTATTTTTTTAATCTGCTCATATACATCATTCATTGAGCCAATTTCAACATCAGATTATTTGAAAATGATGCAGTGAATTAAGTTGAAAATCACCACAGTGGTAGCTGGGGACATGTAGAACAAGAATCTGGTGGAGTTTGCAGAAAACAATTTGATTTTTTTTTTTTATCCATTTTTTAATCTGCTCATATACATCATTCATTGAGCCAATTTCAACACAAGTTTATTTGAAAATGATGCAGTGAAATAAGTTGAAAATCACCACAGTGGTAGCTGGGGACATGTAGAACACGAATCTGGTGGAGTTTGCAGAAAACAACTTTATTTTTTTTATCCATTTTTTAATCTGCTCATATACATCATTCATCGGGTATGAATTCAACATCAGATTATTTGAAAATGATGCAGTGAATTAAGTTGAAAATCACCACAGTGGTAGCTGGGGACATGTAGAACAAGAATCTGTTTGAGTTTGCAGAAAACAATTTGTTTATTTTTTTAAATTATTTTTTTAATCTGCTCATATACATCATTCATTGGAAATGAATTCAACATCACATTATCAGAAAATGATGCAGTGAAATAAGTTGAAAATCACCACAGTGGTAGCTGTAGAGTATGCGGAAAACAATTTGATTCTTTTCTTAATTAATTTTTCAAATATGACTATGCAAAAATGAGTTGGATTTTGAATATGCTTCAATAATTTTGTTCTATCATTTAGTTAATCATTGAATAGAATGTAGTAAAATAACAACAAAGTAATGACTGATATGTGTATTTCAACAAATGGAAATAAGAAGAAAAATATAGACTTCCGAGTTTACGGTATGTACTTGAATGCACCATAAAGCCGCTCAAACGCTTTACCGTCCGATGCGATGTAGACGGGCACTCGATTTTCAAGTGTAGATAGCGCGACCGTGCCTCGCCGAAGCGCAGATGGCGTGACTGCAGTTTCCTACCTCGGGGGTCGTGACACCGCTTTTTCACCTAATAAAAAGATTCTCACATAATCCCCGACTTCCTACCTCGGGGGTCGTGACACCGCTGTTTCAGGTAATAAAAATACTTTCACATACCCCCCGACTTCCTACCTCGGGGGGCCGTGACCCCGCTGACTCATCTTAAAAAAGATTCTCACACAGACCCCGACTTCCTACCCCCAAGGAAAGTGAAATGCCACAACATCCAATCAACGTTGGTTACGCCCACCTTGAAAGTTGCTGACGCCCACTTCCTCAGTCACGCCCACCTTGAAAGTTGGTGACGCACACTTCCTCAGTCACGCCCACTTCCTCAGTCACGCCCACTTTGAAAATTGCTGACACACACTTGATCGGTCACGCCCACTTTGATCCATCAAATTCATTCGATTAAAAAGTGACAGATGGTGTTGTTTTTTATTTTTTCATAATGTTTACAATATTTGAATACAAAAAGTGCACAAAAAAACTAAAAAGTTCACCCCCGTTAAAAAAAACTAGACATAATTCACAAAGAAAGTAAAAGATTAGTTCTCCATAATATGTAATAACAATTTTAATAATATTTTAAAATACCTATTTCCTCATTTCAGTCAGTCAGTCATAAGCCAACTTGGCAGGAGGCTAGGCTGTGATGATGCAGTTCTATCAAAGCAACACAACACTAATGTTACACACTGTAAAATCTAATTAGTTGACCTTACTTAAAGTATGCAAAGTCAAGAAAGTTCACATAACTTAATAGCCATGCTTAGTGTTAACTTATTTTTTTAATTTTGTTTGGACTGCTTGATACAAATTTAACCCTACTTAGAATTACTAAATACCTACTACTTACTACTCACTCTTTTTTTTTATTTTTTTTAGTTCACTTAAATTAAACAAACCAATTTTCTTGAATGGGTCCTTGTTCTTCTCTCTCTTTCTCTCTCTCTCTCCCTCTCTTTCTATCCCATTTCATATCTATTTAGCTGTTATTACCTATGTAAGCCTTTGTAAGCCCAAATAACAGAAAAACTGCCTGAGGCAAGTTTTTAATACAATCCATGACGATACCTCCCTCCAGAATGACGGCAGTAGAGATGGGCTGGAGGTCTACTGAACTTGGACCCTCATGAGGATTATCTTCACTGACAGCACACCAACAGTGCATTCTAGGGCTTTGTCCCCCGCTGTATCCCACAAAGACACACACACATATTCTTAATGAATACTACTTCATTTGGTATGGTTAAATTAAAGCTATGATCCACAAGGTCCATATATTCTTGAAGAGTGACATTGACTTTTCAAACTGGACTCCTGCTCCTTAGATTTACAATGAATGAATGTGTACAATGTTTAGGTGGCAAATTTCATTTTTATTTACTGGCTGTTTAAATACCTCTCAGATTAGCTGTGGAGGAATTGCTATACAAAATACATCAATCACTGTACAAAATGTATATTGTATATTGTGGAGACAGAATTACATCTTCTATGTAAGCACAGATATAGTTCTATTTTACTGCAGATCAAACTTTTTATCATGTGCAAGTACTTACAGAGCATGCCTTGGAGAATTCACTGGAGTCGTCACCAAGTAAAATAGGAATGCCTTTCAGGAAAACAGAGCTAAGTACTGTCACGTCTGGTGTCTAATGATACACAGAGAGAAAAGAGTAACTTGCAAGGCACAAGTCAGACAGGAAATAGAATAGGCTGGGCTAGATGATCTCATTTAGAACTTGATTGATGAACTATCATACATATCAAGAGCAAAAATATAGCTGCATGCAGCAATGAGGGGGTCCAAGCACATCGGCCAATTGGCCGAAGGGTTGAAATAAGTTGAAAATCACCACAGTGGTAGCTGGGGACATGTAGAACAAGAATCTGGTGGAGTTTGCAGAAAACAATTTGATTTTTTTTTTTTAATTATTTTTTTAATCTGCTCATATACATCATTCATCGGGTATGAATTCAACATCAGATTATTTGAAAATGATGCAGTGAAATAAGTTGAAAATCACCACAGTGGTAGCTGGGGACATGTAGAACAAGAATCTGGTTGAGTTTGCAGAAAACAATTTGTTTATTTTTTTTTATTATTTTTTTAATCTGCTCATATACATCATTCATTGAGCCAATTTCAACACAAGTTTATTTGAAAATGATGCAGTGAAATAAGTTGAAAATCACCACAGTGGTAGCTGGGGACATGTAGAACAAGAATCTGGTGGAGTTTGCAGAAAACAATTTGATTTTTTTTTTTTATTTTTTTTTTAATCTGCTCATATACATCATTCATCGGGTATGAATTCAACATCAGATTATTTGAAAATGATGCAGTGAAATAAGTTGAAAATCACCACAGTGGTAGCTGGGGACATGTAGAACAAGAATCTGGTGGAGTTTGCAGAAAACAATTTGTTTTATTTGTTTTTATTATTTTTTAATCTGCCCCATATACATCATTCATTGAGCCAATTTCAACACAGTTTATTTGAAAATGATGCAGTGAAATAAGTTGAAAATCACCACAGTGGTAGCTGGGGACATGTAGAACACGAATCTGGTGGAGTTATGCAGAAAACTATTTGATTTTTTTTTTTATTATTTTTTTAATCTGCTCATAATACATCATTCATTGGAAATGAATTCAACATCACATTATCAGAAAATGATGCAGTGAAATAAGTTGAAAATCACCACAGTGGTAGCTGTAGAGTATGCGGAAAACAATTTGATTCTTTTCTTAATTAATTTTTCAAATATGACTATGCAAAAATGAGTTGGATTCTGAATATGCTTCAATAATTTTGTTCTATCATTTAGTTAATCATTGAATAGAATGTAGTAAAATAACAACAAAGTAATGACTGATATGTGTATTTCAACAAATGAAAATAAGAAGAAAAATATAGACTTCCGAGTTTACGGTATGTACTTGAATGCACCATAAAGCCGCTCAAACGCTTTACCGTCCGATGCGATGTAGACGGGCACTCGATTTTCAAGTGTAGATAGCGCGACCGTGCCTCGCCGAAGCGCAGATGGCGTGACTGCAGTGGTAGGAAGTCGGGGATTATGTGCAAGTATTTTGATCAGGTAAAAACAGCGGTGTCAAGACCCCCGAGGTAGGAAGTCGGGGGGTATGTGAAAGTATTTTTTATTAGGTGAAACAGCGGTGTCGCGTATAATACCGCTGGTCAGTCGATGTCATACGCGCATTTCATCACGGCCTGCCGCTGAAGACATCACATCAGTCCTGCCTGAGAGTCTCCAAAGAAGCTAATTATCTTTTTTCTGGGGAGGGTAAGTAATCTCTGTACCTTTATTAGCAGGTGATCCTTTTACTACACCTAACATAGTTTTTCCGAACCTGTTTTTTCAGAATAAAGATATCTTTTCGTGAAAGCATCAAAAATGGATTCTTGTATGTAACATTTTAAGACTTACATGATTTATACATGTTTCATTGTTACGGTATAAGGATAACACAGGGCCTTTCTTCCAGACACTGAGAAAGCGGCCTTCTTTTGCCGTGCATATGATGAGACAGCCAGGGCATCTTATGTAAGCCAGTTATTTCATTCAAATGAAGCTATACATTTTACAGAAATTTCAAGAGAATTACTCTTGTATTTTTTTTTTTTTTTTGTAGGCACCCCTGAAGTAGTCCCATCCACCGCATCTGTATCAGTTCAGAATGGTTAGTTACTTTCCTTTAAAAAAAAAACTGCATGTGTGAATATATTTATATGTGTGTGTGTGTGTGTGTGTGTGTGTGTGTGTGAGTGTGTGTGTGTGTGTGTGTGTGTGTGTGTGTTTCACTAAAGTATTATAATAATAAATTGTTTTCTGGTTATAGTATATCCTTCTCAGACCGTAATCTGGCCAGGGAGCGGACTGTTTGAAGGTAGAAGCACTAAACACTCTCTTCCGCTTTCCTTTGACTGTGTATCCCAGAATGTATGTGATAGATTCTATTGACTTGTATTATACTTTACCAGGTGACGAAGCAATACTAGACAGCGTTTTGGATTACGGGAACGAGAGTGGACTTCTATCTCAATCTGAAAATTATCACAACAGACAGGCCCGAGACACCTCCGACTAACGGTAAGAAGAAGAAGAAAAGAAAAAAAAAAGTATAAATTTTAAATAAATAAGTAAAATTAATCTAAACCCGTCTCTCCATTTTGTAGAGTGCAGACCAGAACCCGCTCACAAGGTGGACAAGGCTACTTGTACCAGCGAAGACGGTGTCTACCCGCTACTCGTCATACCCGACACGCCAGAAAAGCAAGGCAGACAACCGGCTAACAGTAAGAATTATTATTATTATTTTTTTAAGAAACTAAATGATTATAAGTAAGCCATGTCACTCATTGTGATATTTTAACATGATTCTGATAGCTAAAGAAGCTGACACTGACGGAGGACCATCTGGATCCAAAATTAGCATACCAGAAGCGCCAGAGAAAGCAGTGACTGATCGTAAGAATAAAATACAAATTTTATACAAACTTAAAATAAATAATAGCTAATCAGCTAAATAAAATAAATACTTCTTTATCTATTCTGTAGACTCCAGGCCATACCCCAGACTGAAGCATTCCACTAGAAGAAGCGGCAGGAGGAATACGAGGAGATCAACTTCAGGACGTCGGGATCTATCGAGAGGGAAGGTTGTGAAAACTTTTTGGAAAATACTGACTTCTGTTTGTGAATTGACCTCAGCGTTGACTAGGTAGAGTCGTGTGTGTTGTAATGATGAATGATCAAGGGGAAAATTCGGTCTCGCAGTCGGCTCTGTTATCTTTACAGTCTTCGGTCTCGCAGTCAGCTCTGTATACTTTACAGTCTATGGTTGAAGTGTTAAGCGATATCCCTCACCCGCAAACTTTACCTCCACTGGTTGAAATACAACAACAATTAGAGATTTCAAACGAGCCTCAGGCTCGCCACGAACCTTCGGATTTACAGAATTTGGAAAGTATCGATGTAGCCCTTCAGCGTTTAAGAGAAGCTCCGTCCAGTCCTCCATCCCCCGAGCTTTTACCTCCGCCGCTTGAATTACAGCCTTTAGAGGTTTCAAACGAGCCTCAGGCTCGCCACGAACCTTCTGATTTTCAAAATTTGGAAAGTATCGATGTAGCCCTTCAACGTTTAAGAGAAGCTTTGTCCAGTCCTCCACTCCCGGAGCTCTTACCTCCTCCCTCCCAACCCGCGTCGTTTGTCCGTCTAATGTACCATTACCTCGCCGACGCAGGTTCCTCTGTTCGTCCAACCGAAGATTCCGTGCCTGGCCCGTCTAACCTTTTACCCGTAAACGATCCGTTACCCGGTCCGTCCTCGTACTTCCCACCTGCAACACCAGCCGCTCAGAGGGGTGCGGGTCAAAATCCTGAATCCCCCGGGAGGGTCTCCAGAGTACAGGTTTAATAACATTGAAATAAGACAGATGCTAAATTTCAACTTTCCCAATCCTGTGAGTAATTACGCAGAGTTTTATCTTAATGTGATGGAGACTCTCCAAGCAGCGGTTGAACGGGCTGTATCCTATGCCAGACAGGGGGATGTGCTGCAACTAGAATTAAGGGGGGAAAGATCAAACAGCGCCTCTGTCATAGTCACACACAACGGCAGTCTACTCTAAACCATGTTCAAGAGGTTCTCGACCGCCTTGTGCAATCCAACATGGCCATTATGCCGGAAGATGAGATGGAGTTACTTGTGCAGGTGGTACATAGTCCTAGAGGGGGTGTTAAAAGAAAACTGCAAACCATTTTTGACGATGAAATCTGCAGGAAAAAAGCCCATTGCCTGAACATTGTCATCAATCCTGCAACCAGCTCTGCTTTGCCATTAACCTCGCTCAGCTTTTAAACCGTGAATTAACCACGCGTCAGGCCACTGAGCACGCTAAAGTGCTTACAGAATCATGCGGGGTTAGCGGACGACACGCCTGTGACTTTTAATGATATTATCAAATTTGAACAGGCTTTAGATTGCAAATCGTCGTCTTCTTCAGAGCAGACGGTGAGCGGGCCCTGTCTAAATTACCAAACATCTGAAGGAATGCATCCTAAAATCCTCTATCTCTTCCTCCATCAGAACCATTACTATGGTATCACCAACCTGAAAACATTTCTAGGTGCACGGTACGTCTGCGGTTACTGCCACACAGGTTTTACTAACTTATGGCAGCATCAGTGCCCGGGCGTGGTTCTGTATGCTTCACCTCAGACTGCACAAAAACCGTGACTAAACTGATTAAATGCCCCGATTGATATATGACGTGTCGATCCGACACGTGTTATTTAAAACATAAAATACCTCGTCACCGCCCCACCGCCGGTACAGCCTCCAGCAACTGCGGTACAATTAAAAAGTGCAATACCTGCAAAGTGGTGTATTACTCAGCCATCAGCAGCACCCAGCACAAATGTCGAGCTGAGACATGTCCGGTCCGTTCCGTAAAGGACCCGGGCGAGGATCATCTGTGTTACATGACTCCTTTGAAGGTCGAGACTGATTATTCGAACCGCATAGTGTTTTATGATTTTGAAACATTTGTAGATGGAACAGGCAGACACATCCCATTTTACATCGGTACACAGTCTATGCTTGGAAAGAAGTGGGGTTCCTGGGGCATGAGTTGCACAGCTGGCTTCTTTAAACTATTCAGAAAACAGAAATACAGAGGCTGCATCTTCATAGCTCACAACGCTAAGGGTTTCGACAGTTACCTGCTTCTCAATCATATAATTCAGCAAGGTATGGCACCCCGTATAATCATGCAGGGCAGCAAGGTGTTGCAGATGGTGGATGAGGCGTTCCGTCAAACATACATCGACTCGCTTTCCTTCTTAACCATGCGCCTAGCAGATATGCCCGCAGCCATGGGCCTCGATGCTGTGAATGCTCCACGCGACCAGGAACTAAGCAAAGGTTTCTTCCCCCACTTTTTCAGTTCCAGAGGCCACTTAAATTATGTAGGCCCTTACCCTCCCCCAGACACTTTACGGCGTAGACAGGATGCCTTCGGACACGCTGAAAAAGTTCAATGCTTGGTACGCCACCAAAGCTGCTGTACATTTGATTTCAGAAAGAGGCAGTGCTTTACTGCAATCTCGATACTGAAATCCTGGCAGCATCATGCTTAAAGTTTCGCGAAGAATTCATTCGAGAGACACGCGTTGACCCCTTTACATGCATTACAATCGCTTCCGCCTGCATGAAAGTCTTTAAGACAAATTTCCTCCCTCCAAACACTCTGGCTCTACCGCCCGCCGATAACTACAACCGGCAATTCAAAAACTACTCCGACTCTGGCATCCAGGGTCTCGCAGAACGAAAACGTCGCTATTCGACACGCTCTGAACGGAGGAGAGAAAAA